>NC_082388.1:27410006-27475006 GCF_031168955.1 Gadus macrocephalus
GCTGAACAGCGAGTCAGCGCGCTACGAACACATGGTCCTGATTAGCGGTAACAAACTGTTTCGACAGTTAAAATAACGACTTATAAATCCTTTATTTATACATAAATTACAATTTAAAGTCAGGAATGTGTTCTTACGTAAGACAAAGTGGTATATTCCACTGCGGTGAAGGGAAAACTGTTGGTTTGCCACAAACACATCTTATTGCTAGAATACAGTTTCCATTTGTTGGTACGATCCCTGGATTTCGATGTTGTGAAATGTGGTGGTGGTGTGGGGGGTCTCAGTCCTTCAAAGGTTTTGGGGTTACCAGGGCCTGGCTGTGGGTGGTGTAGGCCTGGTAGGGTTAACAGGGTGGTGGGTTGGGTAGATTGCGTGTAGCCCTGGTGGGTGGTGTAGGCCTAGTGGGTGGTGTAAGCGTTTGTGGCTGGTGTAGGCCTATTGGGTGGTGTAGGCCTGGTGGGTGGTGTTCTCCTATTGGGTGGTGTAGGCCTGGTGGGTGGTGTTGTCCTATTGGGTGGTGAAGGCCTGGTGGGTGGTGTAGGCCTGGTGGGTGGTGTTGTCCTAGTGGGTGGTGTAGGCCTGGTGGGTGGTGTTCTCCTATTGGGTGGTGTAGGCCTGGTGGGTGGTGTTGTCCTATTGGGTGGTGAAGGCCTGGTGGGTGGTGTAGGCCTGGTGGGTGGTGTTGTCCTAGTGGGTGGTGTAGGCCTGGTGGGTGGTGTTGTCCTAGAGGGTGGTTTAGTCCTAGTGGGTGGTGTAGGCCTGGTTAACAGGGCTGCTTGCCCAGGCTGGTCGGCAGGTTGTGGGTGGTGTAGTCTTGGTGGCCTGGTTAACAGGGCTGCTTGGCCAGGCTGGTCAGCAGCTTGCCGTGGGGGGTCTTGTAGAGGGCGGTGAAGGCCCCGTGGCTCAGCGTGCCGCGGCCGTCCTCATCGACCCCGCCCATCAGGATGTAGTCCGCCCCTGAGGGAGAACGAGTGTTAGCTCACACAGCGCGGGGTCCAGAGAGGCTCAAAGGCCTCCCAGCATGTTAGCATAGCATCCTGGTGTGTAAACAAAGCCTCCTAGCATGTTAGCATAGCATCCTGGTGTGTAAACAAAGCATTCCGGCCTGTTAGCATAGCCTCCTGGAGTGTAAACATAGCCTCCTAGCATGTTAGCATAGCATCCATATTGTGTAGACATAGCCTCCTAGCAGGTTAGCATATTCTCTGGCCATGTTAGCACAGCCTCCTAGCAGGTTAGCATAGCATCCTGGTGTGTAAACATAGCCTTCCGGCCTGTTAGCATAGCCTCATGGAGTGTACGCATAGCCTCCTAGCATGTTAGCATAGCGTCCTGAAGTGTAAACATGGCTTCCTAGCATGTTAGCATAGCATCCTGGTGTGAAAACATAGCATCCCGGCCTGTTAGCATAGCCTCCTAGCATGTTAGCATAGCCTCATGGAGTGTAAACATTGCCTCCTAGCAGGTTAAAATAGCCTCCTAGCATGTTAGCATGCCCTTAACCCCTAAGCATAGCCTCCAGGTGTGTTAGCTTGCCCTCCTAGCGCGTTAGCCCCCGCGGCGCGGCCGTACCTTTCCTCAGCACCGGGCACTTCCTGCACTGCGCCACCATCTTGACGGTGCGGGCAGCGCCCTCGGTGACGGACAGACGGCCCTCCTTGTAGGTCCTGATGAGGGTCACGCTCACGTGCACGGACCCCCGGGGCCCCGGGGTCAGGGCCGTGACCTTACCCGTCAGCACTGAGGAGGGGGAGGGGGGGGGGAGGAGGGGGGGGAGGAGGGGGGGGGAGGAGGGGGGGGAGGGGGGGAGGAGGAGGAGGGGGAGGAGGGGGAGGAGGAGGAGGGGAGGAGGGGGGGGAGGAGGGGGGGGGGGGGAGGAGGAGGAGGGGGAGGAGGAGGGGGGGGGGGAGGAGGAGGGGGGGGGGAGGAGGGGGAGGAGGGGAGGAGGAGGGGGGGGGGAGGGGGAGGAGGGGGAGGAGGGGGAGGAGGAGGAGGAGGAGGAGGGGGGGGAGGGGGGGGAGGAGGGGGAGGAGGAGGAGGGGGGAGGAGGGGGAGGAGGGGAAGGAGGAGGAGGGGAGGAAGAGGGGGAGGAGGGGGGGAGGGGGAGGAGGGGGGAGGAGGAGGGGGGGGAGGGAGGGAGGAGGAGGGGGAGGAGGAGGAGGGGAAGGAGGGGGGAGGAGAAGGGAGGAGGAGGAGGGGGAGGAGGAGGAGGAGGAGGAGGGGGGAGGAGGAGGAAATCTTTACATTCAGAGCATTTAGCAGATGCTTTTATCCAAAGCGACTTAGAATAAGTCCACTTGTCAGCGGAAAGAGAAACAACAATATATCTCTGTCGGTACAGTAAGGATGTTCATAGAACCAAGTGCCAAGCACTAACCATCACTAGGTTAACCCCCTCCCTGTATACAACAGGGATAGCTAGGGTAAGATGCTACACCATGCTAAGCACTATTCTTAAAGGTTGGGTATGGAATTCGCTTTTTTGGCCATTTTTGCTAAATTACTTGAAATCCTTATCATAACCCGCTTACAGTCACTGAGTTAGAAGTACTGACATGAAAATTAAACAAGTCAATCATCTGTGGAACGGGCAGGGCTCGAAAAACTCCAGCCAATGATTTCCAGACCCACCGAGTGGCATTGGACAGTAAGTACGTCAATCAAACGGTCGTACTGCACTCCCCCCTCCCCCGCTCCCCGTGCGTGACCCCTTCGTGCACGTACTCAAAGCTCGTGACCCAGAGCAAGCTTCTGTTTGTTGTTATCCTGCGGTAGCTACTGGAGCTAGCTAACTCGGTAATGGCTCGCTCTCGCGCATCTGTGTTCGCTCGTGCATGATTGCGCGTCCATGTACTTGGAATGGGTGGAGTCAGAGTCAGCGTGGAAGGAGAGGGGGTAGGACCATTTGAGTTGTTTATTTTCAAAATCTGCTGGCGTTTCGCAAATCCCATACCCAACCTTTAAGTGCAGGGACATAAAACAGACAATAAGTGTGATGTAACTACAAATAATAGGAATCACTAAAAAGTAATTTGGTTAACTACACAAGTTCTACTACACAGGCACGTTACTTAAGAACTGCGTAGTAAAGGGCAAAGTTGAGTGCATAGTTAGTGCGAGTATTATCTCAGAGGTGTGACATCACTGCATTCAGGTGAAATGATCGTTTGGAACCCGTTGGGTTTTGAATTTGATTGGCTGAAGTTAAATCAGTGGGAAGTGGATTGGTTGGGCGGTGACTCCGCTCGTCTGTGATTGGCCAAGGAGGGACTCACCAAATTCGCTGGCGCAGTAGCTGGTCTTGATGGTTCCGTCCCTCTTGCAGGCCTTGGCACACAGCGGGTTCCCCATCACTAGGACAGAGGACAGACACACGGTTCTACTGGGGGAACCGGCCCCACTCTCTGAGGCCGACCCCATCACTAGGACAGAGGACAGACACACGGTTCTACTGGGGGAACCGGCCCCTCTCTCTGAGGCCGCCCCCATCACTAGGATGACAGACACACGGTTCTACTGGGGGAACCGGCCTCTCTCTCTGAGGCCGCCCCCATCACTAGGACAGACGACAGACACACGGTTCTACTGGGGGAACCGGCCCCTCTCTCTGAGGCCGCCCCCATCACTAGGAGGACAGACACACGGTTCTACTGGGGGAACCGGCCTCTCTCTCTGAGGCCGCCCCCATCACTAGGAGGACAGACACACGGTTCTACTGACCAGCAGACATCAGTCTGTAATAAACAGACAGAGAGGACGGCCTCCACCACACCATCCAATAGAGAAGGATCATAGTGAATGTTCACACACACAGACCCACACAGAGTCTCACACACACACACACACACACACACACACACACACACACACACACACACACACACACACACACACACACACACACACACACACACACACACACACACACACACACACACACACACACACACGGCCCCTCCGTACCCGGTCTCTTCCCGTTCCCGGGTCTGGGGGCTCCGTTCAGGCCCGGTGTGACCCTGGTCCGGGTCCGGGGGGGCTTCACCCCCCTGGGCTTCACGGTAGTGGTGGTGGTGGTGGGGGCGCGGGTGGTGGTGGGGGCGCGGGTGGTGGTCGTCCTGGTAACGGGCCGGTCCAGCCTGGGGGCGGAGTCGACGGCGGTGCCGTGGGGGACGGCGGTGTAGCTCGCCAAGAAGCCGTCGGAGGTCACGCTGAGGTCAGACACAAACTGGACCAGCAGCACGTTGCCGTTGGAAACCAGCGGCCTGGGGGGGAGGGGAGGAGGGGGGGAGGAGAGGATGAGGAGGAGTGGAGGAGAGGAGGAAGAGGGGAGGAGGGGAGGAGGGGAGGAGGAGGGGAGGAGGGGAGGAGGGGAGGAGGGGAGGAGGAGGGGAGGGGAGGAGGAGGGGAGGAGGGGAGGAGGAGGGGAGGAGGGGAGGAGGGGAGGGGAGGAGGAGGGGAGGAGGGGAGGAGGGGAGGAGGGGAGGAGGAGGGGAGGAGGGGAGGAGGAGGGGAGGGGAGGAGGGGAGGAGGAGGGGAGGAGGGGAGGAGGGGAGGAAAGATAGGGGGGAAACAGAAGAGGAGAAAGGGGAGATGAGATCAGAGCAGGAGAGGAGAATGAAGGAGAGGAGATGAGATCAGAGCAGGAGAGGAGAACGAAGGAGAGGAGATGAAAGGATGAGGTGAGGAGAGGAGGTGAGGGGAGGATGAGCCAGAGATGAGAGGCAGCTTTATTTCCGCAGGGTTGATGTATCATCAGATCTCCTCTGAGAGGAGGACCCGCCCCCGGATCGGTACTGACTCAGGCGCTCTGTCGCCGCAGAACTTCCCGATCAGTCGGGAGTTGTCTCTCTCCCCACCGTTGAAGAAGGCCACGTAGTCGAAGCGGCAGTAGGTGTCTGCCTCCAGCAGGAACTTATCAAACTTCACCATGATGACCTGACACACACACACACACACACACACACACACACACACACACACACACACACACACACACACACACACACACACACACACACACACACACACACACACACACACACACACACACACACACACACACACACACACAGTACACATGTACAATCAAACTTGAGTACTGCCTTTTCCAACCTGACCTCTGTTTGTGCCTTGTTTGACGCTACTGTGGGACCTCTGCCGTTATGCGTGGGGCCCCTAGTGCTCCCCTACCCCCCTGCAAGGAGGGACCCTCTCCTGAGGTCCTCCTCCAGGTTCCTTCGCTCTGTGTTCGGGGTAGATATCCCCTCACGTCCTACTTTAGTGTCGGTGGTGTAGGATGTGGGGCCTGCTCTTTGAGGCGTTCCTGTGATTCAGTCAACTGTCCCGACTCTGGTGCGTCGGCTCCACAGACGGGAGGCTGAGACCGGGAGAGGAGCGTCTGCGTGTGCGTGACGGTGGAGGTGTGGGTGGGTACCATGCCCGGGTCCACGGTGATGAGCCAGGAGCAGCTGGTCCCTGGCGGGTACTTGTTCATGGGCCAGCCGGGCGTGGTGATCTCTCCCTGGGCCTTGGTGATCCTCCCCCCGCAGAACTGTTGCTCTGGACTCGTTAAGGTGGAAAACTAACGTTAGGACTCGTTATGGTTAGGACTCGTTAAGGTTAGGACTCATTAATGTTAGGGCTCGTTAACTTTAAGACTCATTAACGTGAACATAAACGTCAGGACTCGTAAAAACGTAAAAACAACATATTTTCCCGCTAGTTTTTCCTCAAAATGATCAATATCCAAAGTTACATTTTTACTTATGGCGGCAATAACGCAGATCCATGCTGAGTTAATGTGCCACCTGTTGCAGCATGCGGTAACATCTTTCTTACCGTCAGCGGTGAGCGCGATGCCGCTGAAGTAGGCCACGAAGCCGCGGCCCTGGTTCCCGTCGTCGGAGACCATGTCCAGCATCAGGGTGTTGCTGGTGGAGATCAGCGCGCCGGGCCGGAACGTTCCACAGAAGCGCCCCAGCTTCTGCTGCATGTTGGAGTGGCCGTTGTACGCGTCCAGGTAGTCATAGCGACAGAGCGAGTCCGCCTCCAGGTCCATCACACGGAACGTCAGCATGACCACGTTGCCTTCGGGGACCTGGCAGTTGTAACAATTTAAATTTTTTACATTTTAGGGGATTCTGCTGAAGCTTTTATCCAGAGCGACTGACAACCAGGCAGAGACACCCCAGGCGACACCCAGCCCGTCAGGAGCATTCAGGGGGAGGTGTCTCGCTCAGGGACACATCAACTACCACAAAGCTAGGAGGAGCCGGGGATCGGACTAGCAACCTTTCGGTTGCCCCCTAACCCATTCTTAAATTTAGGGAATTTAGCGGAAGGTTTTACCCGAAGCGACTGACAACGGCTCACACACACATTCATGGCGGAGACAGCCAGCGGTCGACGCAGTCCGGTGAGGCGTCACCTGACTGCGTCGCACTCAGAGACAACGAGGGACACTCAGCTCGGAGGAGCCGGGGATCGAACTAGCAACCTTTCGGTTACAAGTCAACCCTCTCTACCTGCTAGGCTAAAGTGACGTCCTGCACGCCGGAGGGCAGACAGAGAGCTGGACCCCAGGGGGCGGACCCCAGGGGGCGGACCACCGGGGGCGGACCCCAGGGGGCGGACCCCAGGGGGCGGACCCCAGGGGGCGGACCCCCGGGGGCGGACCCCAGGGGGCGGAACCCAGGGGGCGGACCACCGGAGACCCACCGTGATGCGCCAGGTGCACTTGCTGTTGGGTTTGTAGTAGCTGGGGAAGTCCTCACTGCCCACGAAGCCGGAGTCCGACACCAGGTCACCGCCGCACTGGAAGACCGGCCTGGAGACGGGAGGTCACGGGGTTCAGAGGACGACAGACACCGTCAGCACACCCCGGGTAGAGCGGCGTTAGCTTGTGGTTGGGTTCTGCTAGGTTGGGTTTTTGTGGTACCGGTTGAAGACCCAACAACAAATAGCTTAGCAATAGAAAATAGGATAATTTCCAGACCCATGTATATCTTTATAAATCCCTAAAACTAAATTAAAGTGTGTTCATAATCCATGAGAAGGAACCTAAAGGAGGGATTGTTGCGATCCATAAATGTAATCGATTACTTTAATACGCAAATGTGATATATATTACTTTAATATTCAAAGGAAATATACTAATTTAAACTTTCTTTGTGAGGGTGAGGTGATATTGTGATATATGAATAATAACCCTCTTGCTGGGTAAGGTAGGATATAGTTGATATCTGTTATAACTCTGATATGATCTGTTTCATCAGTATTACTACACTCCCCTGGGCATTTGCACGTTTTGAGATAGGCCTACATTCCTGCCGTCACAAATAACTAATAACTAAATCACTGGAATGACTCGAAGAATTCTAGGAATATTGCAACTCTCAGCAGAAAGTAATCTACTATACTTCACAAGAGCGTTTCTTGGAAGCCACAGGAGATGGACGAGTGGAATTACTGGAACTTTCCACAGCCTCTGGTCTGGCTAACTTCAGACACATCATTAGCATCACTAGGTCTTCCAACGTGGGTCAAAATAGCCTCAAATATCCAACAGTAAGCTGCATTCCTCCAATATTACCTCATAGTCGTCACGCCGTTTCATGCGGTAATGAGACAACAAAACACTAAGACTTGTTTACTCTGAGTCCCGAAGGACAGGAAACAGACTATTGAAAGAAACAGATCGCTCGCCAAAAACATCCCCTCAGAGTAAACAAAACAGTAAGTCTTGTTTACTCTGTGTCTCAAGACGGCCCCATGGGCAGGAAACAGACTATTGAAAGAAACTGATCGCTCGCCAAAAACCTCCCTCAGATATTTTATGTCGGCATAAACGCTGCTCTCCAATCTGAGGCTGGGGGCTAAAGCAGGACGGGGTCAAGAGTTAGGTTCTAGTATCTCACTGGATTAGAAAGCTTGTGTTGCAATACTTCCAGTGTCTTATCTCTACATCTACTGAGGTATTTATGGTGTTGTGGGAGATGATCTTAACGTATCATTAGACCCACTGTCGGCTTCAGCAGGACAGAGAGCCGAAAAGCAGTAAATCAGAGGCTGTGGTTCAGACAAACTGAAGCTGCGAGCGTCTATGCAGACCAACTCTGTCCCTCACGCAAAGAAACGCTCACTAACTGAAGCAGCAGAAAGGGAGAAATGCACTTGGCCCGTTAGGCTTCAAGGAAATCGGTCACGAAGCACGATTTGAAGAATCTTTGCTGCTCGTCCAATATTGATCTCCGGCTCGTTACAGTTGTTGATGTAGAAAGGTTGGGAGCGATCAGAAAGCTCTGGAACAAATCCGAACTTCCTGAATGCGTGCCATATCTGAGGCACATGAAATCCTTCAGCGTAAACATTCAAACAAACGTTTCTTTCCTAGAAAAATACTTCTCAACCAGAGTAAAGAATAAATAATTATAAACTTCAGGGCTGGCTGTGTGGGACGCGACTCTTTGAGCCAGGAAAACAGACCCCACAGGCAGAATAACATCTGGAAACATCTGGGTCAACTCTGAGTCACGGCAGCTAGAGCCTGACTCGCTCAGCGGGTCCAACAACAACAGCAGCAGGCAGCGACGCCGACCACACCACGGACCAGGGGGACAGACAGACAGACAGACACACAGACACACAGACACACAGACAGACAGACGGACGGACACAAAGACACACAGACATGCAGACACTTAAACACAGAGGATGTGAGTGGGTTTGTTAGTGTGTGTTTGTTTGGTTGTGTGTGTATGTGTGTGGTGTGTTAGTTTGTGTGTGTGTGTGTGTGTGTGTGTGTGTGTGTGTGTGTGTGTGTGTGTGTGTGTGTGTGTGTGTGTGTGTGTGTGTGTGTGTGTGTGTGTGTGTGTGTGTGTGTGTGTGTGTGTGTGGTGTTTAGTTGTTCTGTGTGTGGTGTGTAGTTGTGTGTGTGTTGGAGGATGGTGGTCTTTGGTCTTCATCGTTATCGTCTGAGGCCATGATACGTTTATTAAATCTTCTTCACTATTTATCATCTAGCGGAACAAATCCCACATAGCGTCTACAGCGGCTGTCCTTTGAGGTACGTGCCACTAATGAGCAGGTAGGGGTTAGGGTTAAGGGTGAGGGTTAGGGGGAGGGTTAGGGTTAGGGTCAGGGTTAGGGGGAGGGTTAGGGTGAGGGTTAGGGGGAGGGTTAGGGTGAGGGTGAGGGTTAGGGGGAGGGTTAGGGTGAGGGTGAGGGTTAGGGTTAGGGTTAGGGTTAGGGGTTAGGGTGAGGGCTAGGGTTAAGGGTTAGGGTCAGGGTTAGGGGGAGGGTTAGGGTGAGGGTTAGGGGGAGGGTTAGGGTGAGGGTGAGGGTTAGGGGGAGGGTTAGGGTGAGGGTGAGGGTTAGGGTTAGGGTTAGGGTCAGGGTTAGGGTGAGGGTTAGGGTCAGGGTGAGGGTTAGGGTCAGGCTTAGGGGTTAGTGTGAGGGTTAGGGTTAAGGGTTAGGGTCAGGGTTAGGGTTAGGGTCAGGGTTAGGGTCAGGGTCAGGGTGAGGGTTAGACAGTCACCTCACCTCTACAGTATGCCTCCTCATCCCACCCCCTAAGGCGCTGCGATCGGCCTGAGGAGCCGTGTGAGTGCGATGCCTGGAGGTTCCTATCTGAATGGAGGGTGGAGGTCCTCACCTGGTGAAGTTGCTCTGCTGGGCGCGGGTCGCAGCCAGGAGCCATGCAGCGCTGAGGTACAGCAGGAAGGAGCGGGCCATCAACACACACCCGGGACGATCCATGATGCAGAGTCCTCAGCGAGCTACAGCACACTGCAGAGGAGACGTTGGGAGACGGAGGGGAGACGAGAGGGAGGAGGAGGGAGGGAGAGAGGAGGGGAGGCTTTCTGGAGAGGGCGGAGAGAGAGAGAGAGAGAGAGAGAGAGAGAGAGAGAGAGAGGGCTGTAGACGTTGGTGAAAGTTCTCGATCGTGGGTAGGAACGGTTCAGGGAGGAGGGACTGAGAGAGGGAAGTGAGTAGGAGTTTGAGAGCGGGGGTGAAGTTGTTGGAAGAGAGGGACCGAGAGAGAGGGATCCTAACAGCTCACCGCACACAGCAGGGGGGAGACGATGGGGGGTGATTCAGGCGGGGGGAGGGCGGTCGGTGAAGAAACGTATGATTAACACCAGATGGCTTCCCTCCCCCATACCAACCCTGGACCCAGGGCCGGCCAGAGGGGCATCCAGGGAGAGAGGGGGTCTGAGGAGACCTTTAATCTCCTCCAGAGGGATCGCTAACGTCTCTGGTCTGGAGGCATTCCTCCAGCATTAGGACATTTCACAATGTGGCCGACTATTACCGCATCAATCGGGGGTATTTTGACCGTTTCCGGAGGTTTTCGGTAACGTGGTTGAATAGTGCTTGTTGGAGTGTGTGTCAGTCCTCCGGTCGGGCTTGGGGGGGGGTGATGGTGTGTGAGGGCTGGGGGGTGACGGTAGGTCAGGCCTGGGGGGTGATGGTGGACCGGGGGGGGGGGGGTGAAGGTGTGCGGGGCCGCGGGGCTGACGCGTGTGCAGGTGGAGCGACGGCGCCTGGAGCCTGCGGGGCTGTGAAGCCCAACATGTCCGGGCCGCGTCTCCCCCGCATTCCTCCAGAATAAACTCATAAAGCAACAACAGCAGACCCTCGTGTTACACTGTAATCTGAACCCCAACGACCACATCGTGGACTCATGAACCCCGGGGGGAACACAACCCGCCAAGGGGAGCCACTCTCAAGTACCAGAGCGTTTGGAGTACCTCTTACACCTTTTATTGTATGTTTTACGTCCTGGCACTTAAAAATAGTACTCTGCATAGTGTAGCATCTTATCCTAGCTACCTTTGGTGAATACGGGGAATGGGTTACCCTAGTGATTGCTAGTGCTTGGCACTTGGTTGTCTGAACATCCTTACTGTACCGACAGCGATATATTGCGTTTCTCTTTCTTTTGACAAATGGACTTATTGACTCTTTGGGTGAAAGCGTGTGAGGTCAGTGGTTCAGTGTGGTCTCCCTCTGGGACGATGGCTCTGTGCTGAGGACGCGTCTGCTGAGCTGAACAGATGGAGACGTCCGCAGGGAGAAGAGCCACAGCTGGGGGGGCTGGATCCAGACAGAGGAGGTCTGGGGGTCTGGCTGCTCGGGGAAGTGCCGGCAGACCACTGAGGTCTTTAGGAAGGATTTTACCAGATTTATGTTTTTGGAATATTCATATTTTTTGTGTTGAAGACACAAAGGCTGCTGCCTGCCGACTTAAGTCTTTCAGATAATGTCCAAGAAGGAGCATATAATCCCCTTTCAAAATGAATTGAAATAACAATGTATTGTAATTTTGGGGTTAGGAAAAAAAGAAATCGGATTTGAAGGGTTGACTAAACTGCTTGAAAGTTAATCAAATAACATCAATGAGATAGACCTACGATAATAATACAAAGGTCGAAGAAAAAGAGGAGCGCAAATAGATCATAAAATACCCCAAAAAATCTTGAAATCAGTAACGAAAAATCTGAAGTCCAACAGAGTTAAAGTATTGGACGTGTTGGTGCGTTAGATCCTGTCCATGGGGAGATCAGATTAAGGTCAGACGTGTTCAGTGCGAACCGGGTCTGACCAGATAGAGAAGGAATGTGTGTGAGTGTGAGTTGTGTGTGTGTGTGTGTGTGTGTGTGTGTGTGTGTGTGTGTGTGTGTGTGTGTGTGTGTGTGTGTGTGTGTGTGTGTGTGTGTGTGTGTGTGTGTGTGTGTGTGTGTGTGTGGGGTCTGACATTTAAACCAAAGGGGAACCGGACATTCCCGGCACCCGGTTCTCCTGCCCAAACCCCGGAGAACGGAGTCACACATTCCTCTCAGACATCATCGGAGGAAACAGAGTGTTTATGTGTTTGTGGGCGGTAGATTGATTGTGCGTGTGTGTGTGTGTGTGTTGGGGGGGGGGGGGGATCTGTGGGTCTGGGTCAGTCAGCCCCCCCACAGAGACCTCACTCACATACAAATAGCACGGCAGGAGAACGTTCTAGAACGCCTACGATGTTGTTCTAGATCTAGAAGAGGTTTAGGTGCGTTCTAGAACATTCCGATTCCGAATCCAGAACCTTCTCGAAAGTTCCACAGTGCCAAAGTTTGGCAGGCAGGCTACAGCATGCATAGTGGACCGTACCATCTGCAGACGGGAGGGGACACACATCTACGATAGCAGGCAGAGTGGACCGTACCATCTACAGACGGGAGGGGACACAACTACAATTGCCGGCAGATTGGACCGTACCATATGCAGACGGGAGGGGACACGTCTACTGTGAACGTTATTCTCCTCTCTCCACGCGCATTCTTTGTGGCCAAGATGCTAAGAATAACTCAGATGTCAGAAGGGAAGTTTGGAAGATTAAGCGTGTAAGAGTAACAATTAAACAACATGGACTATATTCTGACAGCTCAAATTGGTGATCAGTATAATCAGTCTCGACAGCGCCGAACCACGACTGGTATAAGCTTTTGTTTCGAGGGGCTATAGTTATAAACGCTGGGTTAGGTTTTAGCTCTGGTTTAGTGAGGTGAAGAAATTCCTTCCTTTCCGAGTCAGGGATGAAGATACTCTATGATAGGTAGTCGGAGTCCGGCTTTCCCCTCCAGAAAGGACACAGTTAGTATTGGGGTACAGTAGTACTTGGGACCAATAATTGACATTTAAAATCACATGAATTATAGTTAAATAACACGACGCAATTAATCCATAATAAAACAGGAGCGGTGGTGACACCTGGCGGCCGTATGGTGTAACTGCGATGAGTCATCTCAGGGGGCGGGGCTTAGACCCTGCCGCTAATATGGAGCATACACAACTGTGTGTTACGGTACGAACGAACACGATTTACACCGCTGCCGTTATTTTCGGGATTGATAATGTCTTCATTAGTAGTGCCTTAGTAGTAATGTCAAATTTCAGCGCGTCAAGTAATACCGGCATTTAGTTTTTTACCGTGTTTGAAGGACCTCCAATTCGTCGGCTTCACCGGGAGGTGGCGTCGTGGCAACAGCTCGAGATGACGTCATTCAGCAACAGCACATATTATGTCACCAAAACGTGTGTCAAGATACGTTAATGTTTTGAACATTGTTCCTCGTGCTTATTTTGCGTATCTCACGCACCCTACCTACCTGTGTGTGTGTGTGTGTGTGTGTGTGTGTGTGTGTGTGTGTGTGTGTGTGTGTGTGTGTGTGTGTGTGTGTGTGTGTGTGTGTGTGTGTGTGTGTGTGTGTGTGTGTGTGTGTGTGTGTGTGTCACAGCATACACAAAATAAATCACACGTCCAAAGTATTTTTTTCCAATATACATATATTTCATGATGTTCATCAATATAATAACACATTGATAGATTTACACTACAGTTATTTTATGTACTTCTGTTTTTCAATTAAATTTCCACTCATTTACACAGACGCAAACTCCTTGACGTTCTAATCCCATATCAAATGACAGCACAATAAATCTATCGATATAAAACCAAAAGATAAACTAATAACAAAATAAAGTCTGGACTGAGCACATTGCCGGCGGCCCCTGGGTCCGTCCCTCCTGATAGGCCCAGGAGCCGGGGCCAACGCGGGCCCCTGGCCCCACCAGTCCCTAAGAAAACTAAACAGCCGCTTCTCCAGAAGAAAATAATAAAAATGTTTTTTTCTATCGGTATTGATATTGGATACGGGAGCGACCGTCGGACACGAACCACAGAATCACTCGGGGCGTTCTGGACGGCGGTTAACTCAGTTCCCTCCGCCGTCGTCCCACCGTCGTCCCACTCTGTTCTTGGCGTTCACCAAACAGATCATGGAACGTGGAGCAAAGAAAAGTCATATGTGGGGGTTCGTTTTTTATAATTTCTTTAAAAATAAAAGTTGATTTCTAGGACATTGTATCTTGAATGGCGACCCTCTCCGGGGGAATCAGAGACTCGAAAGGGTCCCTCCTTAGGCTGCGTCTCTGCCATGAGGGGCTAGTGGTTAGCCTTAGCCTCTTTATTATGCTGTTTGTCCCCCCCCTCCCTCTGTGCTTTCAAACCAAGCTCTCAATGTGCACCTCATAATCTGGACTAACACGGCCATCGCCCCCCCCCCCCATGAGTTAAACACAGCCTTTATCGAGATCTCTGATCCGTTTTCCCGGAGAAGACGACAACACGCTTACAACATTTAGCCCAACGTCGTGTTTCCCGCCAAAAACCAACCAAACTAAACAAAAACGACAAACAAGTGCTGTTGTGTTCGAATACGCACACTTCTCCTCTCACAACCTGACAACACACCAAACGAAAACCGAAAAGTAACACGACCGCAAAGAGAAGGACTTCTGCGTCGTCACGGCGACCGCGCAAAGGTCGCTGGTGGACGGACGGACGTACGGAGACACACGGCGGTCCTACCCCAATCCGTAGGGACGCCAAGTCGTCTGATTCCACTGGGACGCTCCCGCCGCTGCGGACGGCTGGAACTGGGACACGTTATATATATATATATGTTATATATATATTCATACCAGCAAAATCAAACGGTACAGGTTTGCCTTTGGAGCTGAATCTTTTGTTAGCTTGGTAATAACCTGAAGAGCTGGGCTCTCCGGCGCCACTAAACCCCGGTACAACACCACACGATACAGATGTTTTGCAGCTGTTTTTGTAGTTTTTTTTTTTCTAGTTTTTAATCTAACATCTAGAGTTAAAAGTCACACACGTCTTTTGATTTGAAAACACTCGCGAGCACTATGGAGACACGGAACAGAAGAAGAGTTGTGCTATTATCGGGTACAGGATCTCGTTAGACGCCCTATCGAGGACCTCCCGACGCTCGCGTCCTCGCTCCCGGGAGCCTTTATCGTTGGGGTTTCACCTTGCATATGTCAAAGGGCACGTTGAACTACCGTCTGCGTGACATGTCGCCTGTAAGGGTTAGAAGGGCGGGTCGAGGTTCTCTCTACGTTAAGATCTCTCTTATGTTGAGGGGAATCTTCAAAAGTATCCTTATTGTATTCTTTATATTCTTGAGAGTTTCCCTTTGACTTGTTTTTGATGGCAAATGGCAGCATAAGCATAAAAAAATCGGGTCTTTGGTTAAAAATAGCGATAACGTTCCTCACCCAGAGAGGGGCGGAGCCCCGGTCTGTCTGTCCGTCAGGCCTCTAAGCTCGGCCCCTCCCCCTCCCCCGGCTACTTAGGTTGCCATGGAAACAAACACGCCCTTAGCGGTTAAGCAGCCTAATCTGTCGGGATAAACCGGGGATATTCCCAAAGGCAGGTGGAGCTACAACTACTGAACACACACACACACACACACACACCACACCACACGCAGGTACACACACACACACACACACACACGCACGCACGCACGCACACCCCGGAGGTGCATGTCTTGCAGCCCGTAGACAGAAGGAGCAGTGGATAGAGAGAGTGGTGGGTCCGGCAGCACGCGGCCGGGGGCGCCCCCCCTGGTGACAGCAGGGGGCGCCCCCCCTGGTGAAAGCAGGGGGCGCCGCCCCTGGTGACAGCAGGGGGGGCCCCACCTGGTGACAGCAGGGGGCGCCCCACCTGGTGAGGCGCCGGCTTGGTGCTCTGGTTCAGTGAAGATGTGTGAGACCTTAGGAAAAGTTTGGAAAACCGATAACGAAGAGTGTCCCCCAACAGGTCAGACGGACCAGACGTCTACCGAGGTCAGGTGACCGGACCAGGACGGGGGTCCACCAACAGAAATAAGTGCAACCTAAAAGGATAAGGGTCTCTCTCCCCAGATACTTGGCAGTGAATAACGCGCGGAGCTCAGTTACAAAAACCCGGCGGACGCCGCGACAGAACACCGCGAAGGACCGCCCCCCCTGCCGCGGCGCCTGCCTCACATAAAAATATACTATTATATAAATATAATCTATCGTACATAAAAAAGAAAAAAGGCCTTGACTATTGGGAGTAAAACTGAGAGAGAGACGCAAAGCGAAAGCAAAGAAAACAAGAGTCACCGAACGCCCTTGAGCCGGTCGGTGGGAAGGCTCCTCCCACGCTCACACACGTTCAGCTGAACCGCTCTCTGGACCCCCGGCGGAGGGCTGGGGTTCTATAGCCCAACGCCAGAACCAACGAGTCCCTGTGCCTCTGAGGGCCAGCCGGGCTGAATGGGGGGGGGGGGGGGGGGGTTGTTAAGTGTGGCCCTCCCGGCTAAGGGCCTGTCAGCGGCCGGCCTTGAGACAGTTGCGCCATCAAAAACAAGCTTTCTCTTTTGTGCGTTTGAAAGGGGTTCCCGGGTTATATTGTGTGCGGGGCGGTGACGTCGGCCCCCCTCTGATATAAGAGCTTCAGGGCTTCTGAAGCGGAGGCTACTAGCGCTGAGAGCTAACCCGACGACGCCGCTCTCTGTTCTACGGTTAAGTTGAGTCTTACTTACGTTATTTTTTTATATCTTCTATGGTATTTACGACATCATAGTATACGTGTTTATGGTAACATATCATATACATATATATTATAAAAAGAAAGCATCGTATATATGATCAAATTAAAACCCAATTTAGATACCAAAAGTCTAACCCTTACAGCTAAAAGAATGATTGTATTTTATGCTTCTATTAGGACATCGTGACAGGGCGTTGAACCATACGGTAGCTCTTTTAAAGATACTTACATGTGCTACATTATGAGCGTTTGCACTAGACTGCAATGAAGGAATGTTTTCGAAATAAGACACTAAGAAAAAACGTTACAAAATAAACATCTACAGACATTGGTCCAAGAACTATGGCAGTTTCTTTTCTGAAATCGTCAAGAGAGAAAAATGCATGCAGACCGGTTGTGGGTTCATAAAAAATGAAGATGAAGATGAATAGAAATATTGATCACAGAGAATATTGACACCCATTAGTGCTAACGATTTGTATGTCGTTGGAATGGTCTAGGACAGTGACATCACGGAACGTCTTACATTTCATTGGTCCAGAAGATGTTTTACGACGGCGTATTTTACGGATAGCGTGAGATGGTTCTACCACAACGTCGACGGGAACGCCTTCACGTTACGTTCCTAGACCATGACGGGAACATACGGCAACGCCGACAACCTGCTCGGCGCTCGCTTGGGAAAAACCGCAAGCCGCGCCGGACCGATGGGGGCGTGCGAGACGCACGGCGGGGGTCCGGCGGCGGGGTCGCGGTCACATGCTACGCCCGGGCTGCGCGGGCTGACACCGAAGCATACGGAGAAATGAATACAAAACTCAAAAAGTACAAAAAAGCACTCGCACGCACACACACCTACAAAAAACAGTATATATATATATGTATATATCAGAATAAAACTCTACAAAGAACTATATATTCCAGTCACATTAACGCCGTCGCCGCTCCTCCTCTAGCCGCCGAACGCAGTGTTTGCTCGGCAGAACGGCCAATCGAAAAGCCGCTGAGCCTAGAAAGGAGACGGGGGCCACAGACTCACAGGACAAATACCACAGGGGTCCAGAGGCGAGGTGGTGGGGGCCGCGGGGCCGCGGCAGGGTGGGGGGGGGCATATCGAGACCAATCGGTGGGCGTGGAGGGGGACAGGGGGAAGAATTGGAAACTAAACTCATCACCAGTGGTTAATTTGGTCGTCAATTTGAGGACGTTTGCTGTTGCGAGGGCGTGGGTGGAGACTGGGGTAGGAACAACTCTTCTTAGGTGCTGAAGTACACTGTGGGACACACAGAGGGGGCACACACAGGAAACAGAGGGGAGACACAGGAAGCAGTGGTGTCAGAAGATTAGTGGTTCCACATTAAGTCGGTTACAATAGGGTGTTTATGTCCAAATGGTCTAGATTGTTTGAGAAGCTATGTCCAACATTGCAGTATCAAGAAAACAATGATTACAATTATTTCATGCTCTTGGAACTGATGAGTGCAACACAGTTCAACAGTTGATAAGATATGATGATCGATCGATTGTATTGATTATTGATCCTTACCAATAATGACGATGACGACAATCAGGCAAATCACACCCAGAATAATCATCATCTAAAAAGAGGTGGAAAGAAAACATTAAACTTTATTAAAAACACATTTCATCAGAGCACCTCATCCTTCATGTCCACATAACGCAGAGACAAGAACTCAGACTCAGCCGATCAATAGCTTCACTCAATCTACCACCTGTTAACATATTCACCCCACCAGGCCAGAAACAAACCGGCCTGGTATATTATTCATATTGATGTATATTATGTATATACCATATATTATTTATGAGGATCATCACCTACTCTCTGAGTGAGGCGGGCTGCATTCCATTAAACATTTACAAAGCCAGGGCCCGAGAGCGTCCTCTTCTGTCTCCTACAGCCTCGTCTCCTTCACTGAGTCCTCTACCCAGCGTGGAATCAATCCTCCATGTCTGTTCACATCGGTACGCATTCAGTACGCGTTCAGTACGTATTCTGTACGTATTCCGTACGTATTCAGCGATACCGCTTCTATTGTGTGAGTCATGTTCTATGGTGTTTATTATGCTGCGAGCCTCTCCTGTCGTGTGTGTGTGTGTGTGTGTGTGTGTGTGTGTGTGTGTGTGTGTGTGTGTGTGTGTGTGTGTGTGTGTGTGTGTGTGTGTGTGTGTGTGTGTGTGTGTGTGTGTGTGTGTGTGTGTGTGTGTGTGTGTGTGTGGTTGACATGAGCTTCCTCCGCAGAAGGTCATTGGTCAGGACGACCTTGGGTCTGACTGCTCATTGGACAAACACAAGACGCTCACGGCAACAGAGCAGCCATGAAGCCAGCGGCCGCTGGGCGACGTGGTCGGAGCTCAGCACAGCAGAGGCTGCTGTTAGAGGCTGCTGTTAGAGGCTGCTGTTAGAGGCTGCTGTTAGAGGCTGCTGTTAGAGGCTGCTGTTAGAGAGGCTGCTGTTAGAGGCTGCTGTTAGAGGCTGCTGTTAGAGAGGCTGCTGTTAGAGGCTGCTGTTAGAGAGGCTGCTGTTAGAGAGGCTGCTGTTAGAGGCTACTGTTAGAGGCTGCTGTTAGAGGCTGCTGTTAGAGAGGCTGCTGTTAGAGGCTGCTGTTAGAGGCTGCTGTTAGAGAGGCTGTTAGAGGCTGCTGTTAGAGGCTGCTGTTAGAGGCTGCTGTTAGAGAGGCTGCTGTTAGAGGCTGCTGTTAGAGGCTGCTGTTAAAGAGGCTGCTGTTAGAGGCTGCTGTTAGAGAGGCTGCTGTTAGAGGCTGCTGTTAGAGAGGCTGCTGTTAGAGGCTGCTGTTAGAGGCTGCTGTTAAAGAAGCTGCTGTTAGAGGCTGCTGTTAGAGAGGCTGCTGTTAGAGGCTGCTGTTAGAGGCTGCTGTTAGAGGCTGCTGTTAGATAGGCTGCTGTTAGAGGCTGCTGTTAGAGAGGCTGTTAGAGGCTACTGTTAGAGGCTACTGTTAGAGAGGCTGTTAGAGGGGCTGTTAGAGGCTGCTGTTAGAGGCTGCTGTTAGAGGCTGCTGTTAGAGGCTGCTGTTAGAGAGGCTGCTGATAGAGAGGCTGCTGTTAGAGGCTGCTGATAGAGAGGCTGCTGTTAGAGAGGCTGCTGTTAGAGAGGCTGTTAGAGGCTGCTGATAGAGGATGCTGTTAGAGGCTACTGTTAGAGGCTGCTGTTAGAGAGGCTGTTAGAGGCTGCTGATAGAGGATGCTGTTAGAGGCTACTGTTAGAGGCTACTGTTAGAGGCTGCTGTTAGAGAGGCTGTTAGAGGCTACTGTTAGAGGCTGCTGTTAGAGAGGCTGTTGGAGGCTGCTGAGGAGGAGCAACCCGCTGGGCGTGAGAGACTTTATATGGACCGGGAAGAAAGAGAAAGAGAGAGATGGAGAGAGAGGGAGGGAGGCGAAGAGAGAGACAGAGACACAGAGACATGGAGCCACTCCATCCTGACGTGTGATAGTGACTGTAAACAGACCTCCAGGCCGGGCTGATGACCTCCACAAGGTTACCCCTGTTTGGGCCGGTTGCTGCTTCCCACTAGCACAAAAACCCGGAGGGCGTCAGTTACACTGCTCCCAACCTACCGCCTCCAACCGAGGATTGCAGTGTTGGCATCCAAGAGCTAGCCGCTAGCTCTAGCTGCTAGCGCTAGTCGCTAGCTCTAGCTGCTAGCTCTAGCGGCTAGCTCCAGCCGCTAGCTCTGTCCACTATCTCTAGCCGCTAGCCCCACCCACCTTGGTGTTCTTCCACCAGTACTTGTTCTTGAGCTAGCCGCTAGCACCGGCCGCTAGCCCTAGCCGCTAGGCCCACCCACCTTGGCGTTCTTCCACCAGTACTTGTTCTTGAGCTTGGCGGCGCTGGTCTCGAACTGGGAGGCCCCGGCCTGCAGGGCGTCGGCCCGGTCGTCCAGCTCAGACAGCTTCTGGTCACGCTCCAGCACCTTGTCCACGTTCACACGCATGATGTCCACCACCTAGTGTAACCACGGAGACAGGGCTGTGATGCTGGGAAGGGGAGGAGCCAAGCCCCCCGAGGAGGAGGTTTGGCTCACTGCTCGCTATTGTCTCAGTTCAGACTGAGAAATATTAATTTAATAATATAAAATAACTCAACGAGTGATTAGTCCGTTATATTTATCACACAAAAACCCTTAGATTGTGAGGAGTCGCTAAGGAGGGCTGATTAGGCAGAAGGGAAGCCACTCTGACATGGTTACGGTATATCGTCTTAAACATTATTATTAAGATGATAATAGTTAAAGATGATGCTAATAAGGGTGTTCAACTCGTCCACCTGGTGTCGATGATTACATGTGATCAAATAATAACATCCATGTAACATATAACATGGTCCCGGTCCACACCTCATCCGTGAAGCGGTCTATGATCACATGTGATAAAAGAATAACAACATATAATAATAGTTCCTAGTCCGGCCCTACACCGTCGACCTGGTGTCTATGATAACAAGTGATGAAATATTAACAACATAACCTATATGGTGATGATAATATGATTAGATAAGGCCAGCCCCGGGCTCTCCCGGCGCGGCCCAGCCCTACCTCGTCCACCTGGGCCTGGGTCTGCTGCAGGCGGCGGTTGCTGGTGAGGTTGGGCGGCTGGTTGGCTCCATCTGCTCCGGGGGCGCCGGCGGGGGCGGACCTGCCGGGACGCACAGCCCGTTAGCACTAGCGTTAGCGTTGGAGCTCGGACAAAACAGGATGGCCCAGAAAGTGATAAAAATAGCCCCGGACGAGGCGCACAATAGGGCCCGGTGCGCCGGGGCCTGGGGGGGGCGTGTAGCCGCCGCGGTGGCGGCGGCGGACATGCTATGTACTCAGCTGCTGCCTCCACACAAAAGGAGGGCGAGGGAGATTCACGGCCTCTCTCTCTCTCTCTCTCTCCCCCCCTCTCCCCCTCTCTCTCTCTCTCTCTCTCTCTCTCTCTCTCTCTCTCTCTCTCTCTCTCTCTCTCTCTCTCTCTCTCTCTCTCTCTCTCTCTCTCTCTCTCTCTCTCTCTCTCTCTCTCTCTCTCTCTCTCCCTCTCTCCCTCCCTCCCTCCCTCTCCCTCTCCCTCTCCCTCCCTCCCTCTCCCTCTCCCTCTCCCTCTCTCCAGATGAACGAACAAATCAAATGTGTGAAATAAATAGATTTATGGTCCGTGTCTTGTGTCTTAAGTGTAATCAGAATAGAAAATGTTAAATTTAATCCAATCTCACAAACAGCCAAACGCACACTAAGGCATTCACAAAAAACCTACAACAAGCAGGCCAACACGACTAAATAGGAGACAACGCAACGATCGATCAATGAACAGTTGACCGTTTAGCTATTTTTAGAACAATAACCCCCTCATGAAAGGGGATAGTCCTGTGTACAGCGAGATCGTTAGCCCCGTTCTGCATGGGGAGACGACCCCAGAGAGAACAGAGGTCAGTGGCACTCAGAGGGGTCAGGGGAGGTAGGGGGGCAGGTATCCTAGAGGGGGGGCCCGCTGGCTGAACGGAGCTGCTCACCTGGAGCCAGAGAACGGAGAGCGGAGAGCGGAGAACCGAGAGCAGCGAGGAGAGCAGAGAGCAGAGTGGAGAGAGGAGAACAGAGAACAGAGAGAACAGAGAACAGAGAACAGAGAACAGAAAGAACAGAGAACAGAGAACAGAACCGAGAACAGAGAACGGAGAGCTGAGAACAGAGAACCGAGAACGGAGAGCTGAGAGCTGAGAGCAGAGAGGCCCATCGCTGTGTAAAGGTCACCCAGCACACTCCTAATCCCTCACAACACATCCAGGATGTCCCTCCGATGTTTTCTGTTATAATCAATGTTAATATTCTATTATTTAGGACGTGTTCATCTAAAGAAAGGCACCGTGAATAAGGATAGTGGGCCTATAAAGGCCATTAAGGAGAAGGCATGCTGTGGGAGGCCTTCAGGGAGGCTGAGGACAACAGGGATCCAACCAGGAACCCTTTGGCTGGCGTCAACACACGACTTGAGGGCAGTAGAGTGACACTGTGGGTCGTATAATTATGGGCTACGTGAGAACGTTCCAGGGATACGTGTAAATACCAGCTCAGCTTAGCTCTATTTTAAGCACCTCTAGGCCACTACAACATGAATACTAAGGCTAGATGATAATAATAGTCTATGATAATAATTATAACAGTAATACTAGCATTAAATGTCGAATGGATTTAACACACTCATATTGCTAGCTGAGAGTTGCTATCAGCAGCTGCTAACTGATAAGAGGCTGGCTGACATAGCAGCCACAAGGCTACCCAACATGGCAACGAGCCTGTTAGAAGCCAAACGGATAGCCAATCTGGCAACTAGCCTGTTAGAAGCCAAGCGATACCCAATCTGGCAACACTAGCCTGTTAGCAGCAACAGGCTAGCTGACATGTAGCCGTGTAGGCCGAGCCCACAACCCCGTAACCTTCTCCTCACATTGACGCTCGACAACCTGTCCCGAGATAAAGGCAACGTCCATCTAATACTGTATTATATTCGGGGTGTTTTCTACCAATAAACATGTCGTGTTAGCTACAGTGCTAGCCAGCTGTGTGCTACACCGCGCCCCGGGGGTTCCGCGGCCGTCTTTCAGCACCGGAGAGCGGCGTTCAGCACCGGACAGCGCCGGGGAGCGACCCGTCGAGCGGGAGTCGTTGAGCGGGTTTACCGGATCAGAGGACCGCAGGGTCCTGTATGTATGATGATACAAACGGCCGAAACACTCGGTCATCCATGATTTCGGCTGTTTTTTGTGGAACAAAGAGGGTCTGTGGAGGGGACTCGACCGGACAGGGAGCGTCGTGATGTGGAGGGCGTTGCTTTGTGAAGCACCACGCACACACTCATGGAAACACCGCGCGGGGATGCGATCAATAGCGGGGATATCAGAGGACTCTAGCCAGCGATGCCTTTTCTGTTTTAATACCATGATGGCTTGGGGTGAGGTGTTAACAAGGTCACTTTTAGACCTCCCGTTGGTTATATTATAAGACCATTAACACGCTACGATTGAGTGAATACAGAAATAGGATTATGAATAAAACCAGGCGTAACGATATAATGAACGAATAACAATAATCCACTGTGTTCCCTGTCCGCCCTCTCTCACGCTCGACGACAGAGAGGGCTGTCACACACGCACACACAAACACACACGAGGTGACAACACCACCAGGCCTCTACTGATGCTCGTGGGTCGTGTGGTCCGTCGTGTGGGTCGACAGCATCCTGAGGCCGCGAGTGAAGCGGATTTTAAGTGATCAACAGGCTTTTAAAACAGATCCCCCCTCCAGCGTGTTCTACAGCAGAGAGCACTTCGTTATAAGGAGCTGATCGTTATAAGGAGCTGTTCTTCTTAACTGTTCATCATAACTGTTCTTTATAAGGAGCTGCTCTTCATAAGGAGCTGTTCGTCATAACTGTTCATCATAAGTATATGTTCTTTATAAGGAGCTGTTCATCATAACTGTTCTTTATAAGGAGCGGTTCATCATAAGGAGCTGTTCATCATGACTGTTTTTTACAAGGAGCTGTTCTTTTAAAATGAGCTGTTCATCATAAGGAGCTGTTCATCACAAGGAGCAGATCTTTATAAGGAGCTGTTCTTTATAAGGAGATGTTCATTATAAAGAGCTGTTCTTTATAATGATCTGTTTGTTATAAGGAGGTGTTCATCATAACTCATTATAAAGAGCTGTTCTTTATAAGGAGCTGTTCTTTATAGGGAGCTGTTCCTCATAAGGCCCGCGTCCTCCTAATCCTCGTTGCCAGTGTAGACCCACCAGGGGCCGATGGACGCTATCCAGACAGAAAGCCTCGATCCTAGATTAATAAATGTATTATTGGTCATCTGTGGTCAAACGCACAGTCCCCCCCCCGTCCCCCGTCCCGTTTTTTTCTTTACCTAAACCAAACCATTCCAGACTGGAAATATTGCGTGTCACTGAAATCCACATCGCCAGAAGGAGACTGGGAGCAGGAGACGGTTCCATGACTCCGTGTGGGTCTGCCCCTCTCCACTCTAAACACGCACATAGGGCTTATTAGCCCTTAGAATAAAATGGCGACGCGTGGAAGCGCTCCTCGGTTCAGGCGACAGTGGTTCATCGTGGCGGGCTCCACGGAAACTCGTGACTCGTCGAAGGTGGAGGTTATTAAGACAAATCATGGGTTTTCATGCCCCTGCCCCGGGATCCGTGATGATCCACTGGATCCATGATGAACCACTGTCGCTTGAACCGTAGAGGACTTTCCAGTTCAATAAACTGAAGAAACGGAGCCACAGGCTACAGCGACCCGCCGCCGTGGAAACCAATCCCATAATGACACTCATGAACCCCGGGGGTTAACCGGGCACTTACATGGTTCTGGCGGGGCTCGGTGGACCGTGCGGGGCTGGATCCGGAGTGGAGAGGGTTCCTGAAGGCAGTGAGTAGCGCTGGAGTCTGAGAGGAGATCAGCGCTCCTCTGGCGGGGTCGTCTGGTCGGGGTGGAGATCTTCTTCTGGAGGAGGAGGAGGAAGAGGAGAGAAGGAGATCTTCTGGAGCCTGCAGCTCGGAGGTCGGAGCGCTGTCTCGGGTTCACTACTCGGGATGTGTACGGGGTCCGTGTCCGTCTGTTCGTCCTGTCCTGGGTGTCTGTAGCACGGCAGCAGCAGCAGCGTGTCACGGCGTCGCCTCTCAGTAATGAACGCGTCGGGGCTCGAGCGGCTGGATTAGGACGGGGGGGGGGGGGGGGGGGCGGGGGGGGGGCGGTGACGTCACGGGATGAGTCGGATGTCGAAATGGTCGCCGAGGACAGCAGCTCCTCTTTTTTCAAACCGCCAGTGACGGCGTTTTTTTTTTTCTTTTAGTATGTGTGTGTGGGTGATGTGTGGGTGTGTGTGTCGCCACAATATGTGTGTTTGTCTCCACAAGGTTAAGGTGGTGCTGTGTGTCTGAATAAAGCATTAGACACGGTTGTGTTGTAATGTCTTGAATCTTTAAGGACATGGAGCCTCTTTATGCCGGGCTGCTTGTCAACAAAATGGCCGCGCCGAGGAGGAGTGTCGTCCTCATCCCGTTATTTAATACAGATATGACATCAAATGGCGTGAATAGTACACCTATAGGCCAAGACGTGTGTTTATGGATGGATTTGAAAGACTAACGTGTTAATTGAAAGGGTTTTTCATTCGTTTGTTCACGTTTTAAAAGATGACTGGAAATGGAGTTCATTTTAAATATAGAGCACGTATATTTCAGCAACTATCGTAAAGGATGTCACATAAAACATAACAAGATCATCAATGAAATATTGTTATTGTTTATAAAAAAAATAGATGTTTCATAATTAATTATTCATCAACGTGCCTATGAAAGCAACATGCATATTCTGACCCATGCTTTATTGAAATCCCTTGACACTTCAGGCTTCATTTAGGCCGATATAGCTGTTTGATTTGACTGCCATCAAATTATGATTAAATGAGTGATCCAATCTTAAAATTGAACAAATTATATTGACATGATCAGATCTGTTGTAAATATGTAAACATCTAGGTAAGCCATTGGCAGTTGCACAAAAAAAAAGACATCTCACAGAACATTAAAGAAGAAAATGATTTATTTTTTCAACTTAAAAATATTCAGTTTAAAGATACATATTTAACCGGGGAAATACTACAGAGAATATATATATATATATTTATGTCAAGCCACGAAGATAGGTATTTATGTTTGTTTCATGCAATGCTAACCAGCGCTAGTGGATGATCTGCATCCACTAGCGTGTCACAGCTAGCATTGGCTAACGACAGAGCTCCAGAACCACATCAGGCGGGTCGAGAGAGGAGGTACGAGGCATCGAGGCACCATCAGTTTTTGCTAATTACACTTATTGCCCGCTGTATTGCTGGGTTTTTAATTCATCATGTGGAAATTGGCTGAATCAGTGGTATTAAGATATATCATCCTTGTTTGTTGTTCGGTATAGTATATTTGGAGCTAATTTATAGACATGATTTGGATTTAATCAGTGTTAAAGGTCCCCTATTTGCCACCTGGCGTGAGGTTGATTAGTAGATCCTGAAACAAGCCGTTTCAAAATGCCTACATTTATGACATCACAAGTGGGATCGCCCAGATGTTTGATGAGACATTGACCGCTGACTACAGCTCCTCTCTCCTTGGTTGAACACTCCCACCTGTGAGGTCAAAGGTGGAACCGTTTTGGAAGGGCTTGTAATGGATCCACGTGTTTCCCGGTGGTCAGCGGCCCTTTAAAAGTGCCTTCAGAGTGCTGGCTTTCAACGACAAAACAGAACACGCCATGACGCGACATCATCCCGGTCATTCACGGAACGTTATGACGAGGGGGACAGGAAAACGGACGAGAGAAATGACTAAAGTGAGAGAAACATTTGATAAAACCCCGCTAGGGGATTCAGTTCACAGTTGTGGTCGTATTCAGACGGAACATGGACGACGGCAGGGGGAGCCAAAGCCCTCTCCGCCTGGCCTTCGCTTGTTTAGTATTTATTATTCTTCAAAAATATCTACCACTATTTAACTATTGCTATTTTTTGGATGCGTTTGTGAAACAAAAATAAAAAAGATAAAATCTCAGTGATGACAACAATACCTCAAAGTATATCCACAGGTGTCCCTAACGTCTTGACGGTGGGGTGTCCTCCCCAGGTCCCCCCCCCCCCCCCCCCCACCATGAGAGACATCAGTACACCCAGGAGACCGGGACCCACTGGGGGGTGGAGGTGGCGCGCTCGAGGGCCTCCTCCACCCCCTTCACGCTCTCGTCCACGTCGTTGTTGACGAGGATCTCATCGAAGAAGTGGCCATAAGTGGCCAAGATGGCGTCGGACTCCTTCTGGATGAGCTGCAGGGATTCCGTCTGAAGGGCGGGAAAACGTTGGGGTTAGCACTGAGCTAGACGCTATAGAGTTAGCTACCTGGGTGGAATCTAGGTTTAGAACCAACAATCTAGGTTTAGATTGAATGACCTAGGTTTAGATTTAATAATCTAGGTTTAGATTCAGGCGTTTAGGCCCAGAAATGTGTTTATAAATGTATGACGGCTAACGTGTTTGTTGAAAGGGTTTTTAATATTGTTGAATCTAGGTTTTGATTCTAGATTCTTGGTTGAATTGAACCCAAGTCAAATCACACAACATTATGGTGGTATGATCTGATTGTTCTGGAAACTGACAGAATATAGTCAGTCTCACGTTGAGTTTATGTTAGGCTGGCTGTACAACGTGCAGTACCCCTTTGGTGAATGAAAACAGCCATTCACAGCATAAAGTACGACAGGCAGACGATCAGCAGAACAGAAGATAAAATTGGAGTCACGATTCAAACACCGGGAGAAGGAGCAGGACTTTGGAAGTGTCCGCAGAGTTAAATGGTCTGGTCTGCATTTATATAGCGCTTTGTGGCCACCCAAAGCGCTTTACAATATTGCCACACAATCACCCATTCATACACACATTCATACACCGACAGCGGAGTCAGCCATGCAAGGCGACAGCCAGCTCGTCGGGAGCAGTTAGGGTTAGGTGCCTTGCTCAGGGACACCTCGACACACTCTAGGAGGAGCCGGGGATCGAACTAGCAACCTTGCGGTTACCAGCCAACCCGCTCTACCTCCTGAGCTAGTGCCGCTAGTTAGTGTTGTGGTAGAGTAAATGTATCAAGTCGATTCTGCCTGGTCGTATTTCAGGGGCAGGACAGTGTGTAGAGACCCGTGTGTGTGACTCCAGCCAGGTTCTGGGTTCGATCCCCAATGTTCTTGAGCACGACGCCCTAACTCCTGCCTGCTCCTCAATATCATACACAGGGTTTCACTGTGAGTCGCTTTAGAGAAAAGCATCGGCCAAGTGACGAGTCCGTAATTTACTTAGGAAATAACGTAACTAACTCATGAACTAGTGAATAATAGTGAACAGCACCTGAGCAGACGTGTCGGTGGGAGCGATGAAAATCACCAGAGGTGCGTACTCTGCTGTCCTGACCAGCTTCAATGTCTGGGGAGAGAGAGAGACCATGAGCGAGAGCGCGAGAGAGAGAGAGAGAGAGAGAGAGAGCAGTTAGACAATATGTAGAAGCTAACAGTCATTCAGAGACAACAGGTGACTCAGAAAACATGACTCAGAGATATCAGACACCAACCTCCACGCCCAGCAAGGACACCGAAGTAATGTTTCAAATGAACTTTTTAGTGTTAGTTTGTTTTTCACTTGTTGTCACCTCTTTTCTTTTTTTTAGATATATATATAAAAAATGTCAGTTTAAAAGCACTTTCTAAATAATTGGTATCATCATCATCATCCTCCTCCTCCTCCTCCCTCACCTGGGGCTCCACGTCCAGCAGGGCGATGCAGCCTTGCTCGTGGATCTTCTGGATGGTCTCGATCTTGGTGCCGAACATGAAGCCCTGGAAGCTGCCGTACTCCAGCAGCTGATTGGACGAGATGCTCTTGGTCATGACGTCGTTGGAGATGAAGTGGTACTCCTTCCCGCTGGCCTCGTCCTTCCGCGGGGGCCTGGTGGTGTCTGGGGGGGGTGGGGGGGGGGGGGGGGGGGGGGGTTAGGCGGGGCCAGGGTCTGACACGGTACTAACGGTGTGATTCAGATGCCTCGGACACCAGCTTTCCGAGCTCCACTTGTGACGTCTTTTCCGATCTCGGAGCGTCATCACTGAACTCGGTCTGCTCTCAGGATTGCGAGGGGGCCCGACCAAATGGGGGCGTGCCTCCGTGAAATGCCGCAAGAAAGCTGGGAGATACCCCCCCAAGGCATCTGGATCACAGCATGATGAGAGGGAGGGGGGGTGGCCGAACACGGTGACCTACGTGGTGCGGGGTAGGCGAACCGCTCGGGGAACCGCGACAGCAGGGCGTTCTTGATGTGGCTCCTTCCTACCCCAGGGGCTCCTGGGGGATGGATGGACTGCATTAGGACGCGCTCCAGCCAGCGGACGCTCTACACACCCTCTAACATTCACCCCTTCATGCACACGTTCACACCCCGACAGCAGTGTCATCCACGCAGGGCGACAGTCAGCTGGTCGGGAGCAGTCAGGGCGAGGCGTCTCGCTCAGGGAACACCTCGACACTCGGCTAGGAGGAGCCGGGGATCGAACTAGCAACCTTCCGGTTACTAGTCAACCCGCTCTGCCTCCTGTCCTGAGCCACATGCCGCACCATTTGGAAATGACAAAATGTTCAGACAAATGTTCCAGTTATGATTGAGACAATAAAGCGGCCACATGACCGGCACCACTCTGATCACTGATCTGACATCAATAGTCTTCAGATCAATGATCTTGCGACGAGAGACTAAAGGTTTAGCCGCCCAGGTCTTTCTCCTCGTCTGTCAGTGATTGACAGGAAGATGCGTGGTACAATCAGAACCGTTTGAAGCCTGTACAGTAAGACATACAGGAATCAGACGCCCAACCGTAACCTCAGACAGGGAATCAGATTGGCTCAACGTCCAGGCAGCTCACCAATGAGGACCAAGGTTTTCCTCTTGAAGGCGGGCAGCCGGACCACCTCCTCGTAGGAGATCACGTCCAGCTGGTCGAAAACTGACGGACACAAGAGGAGGCGTTATAGGAACCGAAGGAAGGAAGCGCTCTGGGACACAGAGGGTCAGGGTTCAGAGGGTCAGGGGGTCATGGGTCAGGAGGTCAGGGGTCAGGGACACAGAGGGTCAGGGGTCAGGAGGTCAGGGGTCAGGGTCTGGGACATAGAGGGTCAGGGGTCAGAGGGTCAGGGGTCAGAGGGTCAGGGGTCAGGGACTCACTGGAGCTGTGCTTGGCCAGGTACTTGTCTTTACACTTCTTCTTCTTGGAGAACAGACCGCAGGAGGGGCTGCCCTGCGTGGCCTTGCTCTTACTGGCCGCCCGCCTGCAGACACAAGACCAACGCTTCGATTCTCAGATACACAGAGCATCACAAGGACATATCACACATACACAGAATAACACATATACATAGATTATCAACTGTAGAGCGGGGGGTTCTGGAGAAGACCAGGGCTCCACATGCACACAATGAAGATAGAAGATACACAATTCAATATTGAATAATATTATAGGAGTATCAATAAATAAATAAAACATGTAAAAATATGACAACAGTGTGATGGCTATGAATCGGAAGCCTCCTAAATCTTCACGTTAGTGAACGCTCCACCCTCCGGGTCCGGAGGCCTGGCGACCGTCGCTAAGGGCGTAGTCGACCACGTACCACTCCTGGAGGTCGGGGGAGGGGATGAGGCCGGCGTAGGAGGCGGAGCAGCTCTCCACGCGGCCTTGCCACCAGTTTGGGTCCTGTGTGTTGATGATCTGGATGATGGCGCCCGTCTGGAACTTAAGCCCCGCCTCCTTGCACGGGATGAGGTCGTCCTTGGCGGGGTCGTAGTTGAACTGGGCCCGCATGTACATCTGGACAGACAGACACGGACAGACAGACAGACAGACAGACAGACAGATAGACAGGGAGAGAGAGAGAGACAGACAGACAGACACGGAGAGACAGACAGACACACACACACACACACACACACACACACACACAGACAGACAGACAGACAGACAGACAGACAGACAGACAGACAGACAGACCGGGAGAGAGAGAGAGAGACAGACAGACAGACAGACACGGAGAGACAGACAGACAGACAGACAGACAGACAGACAGACAGACAGACAGACAGACAGACAGGGAGGGAGAGAGACAGGGAGGGAGGGAGAGAGAGAGAGAGAGACAGACAGACAGACACGGAGAGACAGACAGACAGACAGACAGACAGACAGACAGACAGACACACACACACACACACACACACACACAGACAGACAGACAGACAGACAGACAGACAGACAGACAGACAGACAGACAGACAGACAGACAGACAGACAGACAGACAGACAGACAGAGAGAGACAGGCACAGAGAGACAGATAGTCAGGGAGAGAGAGAGACAGACAGACAGCCAGAGAGAGAGAGAGAGAGACAGCATTAGACACGAGATCCCTCCCCCTCGCTGGTCGAACTGGACAGGTGTTAGTCGGGGAAGGAGGGAATCCATCTTGTATTTGTGACGACTGAGAGCTAAGTTGTTTTCTCTGAGCAGCAGAGAACACAACAAATGACTTCATGACTAAATGATCACAAACTGTATTTGGAACTTTATTTTAGAATTGTAAAAAAAATTCTAACAGATAATCATCAATTTGGCAAAATCATACATTTTTAACGTAACTAATCCAATAAATAAAGCTCATATAATACATTAAAAGACATCTAGTAACTAGCGGTGAGTGTTCATGTCCCAGCTGAGAGGTCGCAGGTTCGATCCCCAGTGTCGACCGCCTCGAGGGATCCTTGAATAAGATTTCCTCCTTGCATTTCCAATAAATATACAACCATCTCACCTGAATATATGATTATGTATTTATCATATATGAAGCTGATGGGGACTATTATATATGCTTTGGTTATGGTTAATCATTAGTTTATGAATATGAGTGATAGAAAAACTATTGCATTAAAAACAGTTGATTATAAGCCGAAATGTTATCAGGTAGAAAGAAAAAGGTATAGAACAGAAAGAAAGAAACTACAAACTACGTCTAAAATAACTACAGTTTTTGAATCAGGCTACCATGACTGGCCACACATGGAGTTTACTTTTAGTATTAAGTAGCTTGTAAAATACCCAATAAAACATTTGTTCACACACTTGTTGATCATTTAAAATGTCCTCCAAGCTCAGCATGTGGTGACAGTGTGTGGCCAGCTGGGGGCAGTATGACCCGTTCTACCCTACTGTGTTTCAAGTCCGTCAAAGAACAAAATCTCGGGATAATTTTGTTAGACTTTGAAACGTTCGATGTCTCAAGTTACCTGTGTCTCTCATTGACTTACAGAAGATTCATCTGTTGAAGAACAAACTATTTAACACAAGAGATCGACAAAATTAGATTTGTGATCCGGTGTACACCCATTATAACCTCTTTATCCCGGAATTCATGCAATTAATGAAAATAAACAAAAAGCAAAAGTAAACATTTCAATCAACCAATCACAATAGATTTACAACCCAGGGCCAGCAGCAAATGAGAGGAGAGGAACGTACCTCACAGGCCCGTGAGCGTCCGTGCAGGTTGGGGATGACCTTCATCTTCACCACGCCACTCGTCTCCTTCTGCAGAGGAGACGAGTTTACACACTGACAGTTTACACAGAGATCTAGCGTTCAGCCATCAGTTTACACAGAGATCTAGAGTTCAGCCATCAGTTTACACACAGAGATCTAGCGTTCAGCCATCAGTTTACACACAGATCTACAGTTCAGCCATCAGTTTACACAGAGATCTACAGTTCAGCCATCAGTTTACACACAGAGATCTACAGTTCAGCCATCAGTTTACACAGAGATCTACAGTTCAGCCATCAGTTTACACACAGAGATCTACAGTTCAGCCATCAGTTTACACACAGAGATCTACAGTTCAGCCATCAGTTTACACACAGAGATCTACAGTTCAGCCATCAGTTTACACACAGAGATCTACAGTTCAGCCATCAGTTTACACAGAGATCTACAGTTCAGCCATCAGTTTACACACAGAGATCTACAGTTCAGCCATCAGTTTACACAGAGATCTACAGTTCAGCCATCAGTTTACACACAGAGATCTACAGTTCAGCCATCAGTTTACACAGAGATCTACAGTTCAGCCATCAGTTTACACACAGAGATCTACAGTTCAGCCATCAGTTTACACACAGAGATCTACAGTTCAGCCATCAGCAGGGGGTTCAGACGTCCTTCAGCAGGAGACAGAGGTCAGCGAGTGCCTGGCTATAGCAGGCTTTGGGAATCGAACCCGGTACCCACCCCCTGTAATAAGAAATCCTTCTTATCCTCCAGTAACGCCCACCAGTAACCCGCAGGCTTTGGGGATCGAACCCAGTGCCAACACCCTACACCAACACTGCATCAGCTGGCCCTCGTCTCAGAGTCATTTAACGTAACATTGTATTACTTTCATCTGTCAAATAATCAAACGTTCAGACGGTTCATGAGGCCCTGAGCGACGTGTGTGAGACGTACCAGGATCTTCTGCAGCTGGTCCACCGACTGGCTGTCCACACTCCTGCCGTTGATCTCAGCGATCTCATCGCCTTCGTGAAGAGATCCTGGAGAGAGCGGAGAACCCATCAGAACTCACGGTCGGGTCGAGAGAGGCTCCAGACTCACCTGTTCAGAGTTCACCTGGGCTCGGAGCCAGAGAGGCTCCAGACTCACCTGTTCAGAGTTCACCTGGGCTCGGAGCCAGAGAGGCTCCAGACTCACCTGTTCAGAGTTCACCTGGGCTCGGAACCAGACTCAAGACTCTGCACAGCCTCCCCCCTTACCCCCCCCCCCCCCCCCCACACACACACACACACCCCTCTTAGACTGGCTCAGGGACTTGCCTCGGCCCCCACCATCTATCACCAGGCCTTGCGACGACAGCTGACCCTGCCAGAAGCCCCCAAAATGACCTCAGCAGTCATCACGTACTTGGACGACATCCTAATTGCCTCGGAGACCGAGAAAGAGCACGACAAGGCCTTAAGGGCAATGATTACCTATCTCCATGTGAAAGGTCACAAATTGAGCTACGACAAGGCACAAATGTCTCAACCAGAGGTAATTTACCTTTGTCAGAAAATCTCACAACGCAAACGAGAAATCACGCACGACCACACTGCAGCAATCAGGAAAACGCCCGAACTCCGAACAGTCAAAGAACTACGAGCATTCTTGGGAGTATGCAACTACAACAGGAATTGGGTGGAAAACTACACTGCAATTGCCCAACCATTGAACAAGCATCAGTCTCCAACATCGGAAAACGACAATGGCAAATGTATGAGACTGAAGAAAACAGATGAACATACATCAGAGGAGGAACACAAGGAAAGCTTGAAAAGCATAATGGAGATGCAAGACGCCACGAGTCGAGAAGAAAAATGGACATGGATTGAGAATGCAGCAAAACTCCACGACGACAACTTATGGAGACACGGGAAAAGGACAGTTGCACCACAGAGCCTACTGCCATACCTGGCGACACAGCTTCATTCTCTCGGGCATGTGGGTGTGGGAAAGATGCGTCACAGGTTTGGGCAAGTCTGGTGGTCACCAAAATTCAACCCTACGGCAAAAGACATCGTGAGGAGATGTGCTACATGTCTCAAGAACAACCACGACAGGAAAGTGAAACTGCCGATGTTGAAAGTCCCCGCACCCCCGGGTCCTTTCCGATGCTTACAGGTGGACTACATCTCACTACCTCCATGTAAAGGATATCGAGAAGTCCTCGTGGTCGTTGACAAATTCTCCCGCTAGATCGAAGCATACCCGGTCCGACGTGCAACAGCTGCAAACACAGCTAAAGTGCTAGTCAAAGATTTCATTCCACACTACGGGCTGCCAGATCAGATCTGCTCCGACAATGGAACCCATTTCACCGGAGCAGTCTGCGGCGAGGTGAGCCGTATGCTGAACATCACATGGTCCTTCCATTGTCTGTATCACCCCCATTCGTCAGGGCAGGTGGAACGAGCCAACAGGGCACTGAAGGAGCGATTGGAAGATGCACCAAGAAGGGACTCCATGGGTGGACGCGATGCCCATCGCGTTGTTCAGCATGAGAGCTACATGCAACAAAGACATTGGACTGTCCCCCTACGAGGTCGTGTTTGGCCGATGCTTCAGTTTCCCAGGCTCTGTTGACTTGAAGACTCCAGACGTCCACCTGACATCGGACGCTCCGATGAACTACTGCATCCAACTCTCCGAGACTCTACAGGTGACATCAAACCAGGTCAAGGAAGCTTGGGCCGAGCCCCCATAGGGAGGACATTCATTAGTTGCAGGGCAATGGGTTATGATCCACAAACCACAACGACTAGCAATAGAGGCCAAATATAAGGGGCCATACCAAATTCTATTGGTTACTCGATCCGCTGTTTGTCTAGCTATGAAGACAAAGTGGATACATGCAAGCCACTGCAAATTAGTAGATTCACCGTCTTGTAATGACACTCGTTAAATATGGCACGCAAACTAACTGATACGAGGTGAGGAGTAGGGTGTCTTTGTTATATCCATTCCTTTGTTTTCACGAGAGGTTAGTCTTCGAAAGATGCTAGGGCTTTGTCACCACCTATCTAAGTGAGAATTCAATGTTGGTTCCTTCTTGACACAACTGCTCAGCTGTAGAACATTTATGTTTCACTCATTCACACGTTCACAAGTTTTATTGAGAATCATGATGACTGATTACTGATTACTGATATAACCATTTTCGAATCAAGGGTTTTTTTTATACGATAATTTTTCATTGTTTATTTCCTTAAGACAATTACAAACCATAGTTAATTATTCTTACTGTTGGAGGCTGGGACAATGCCTCCCCCATGACTGATACTGCACTTTTTCTTTGTTTCCTGTTTCACGGACACGAGTTGAGTCCTTGGGATAGCAGAGGCGGCTATCTGTTCTTGAACTGAACTGTGTCTCAGTGTTTGTCCTGACGCCCTACTACGAACTTTCATCCTCATCCCCATCACACCTGCGGTGGCCATGACCTTGAAAAGAACTCTGTCGCAACTGCCTACTCAAAACCAACTGAGCCATGATGTTACTAGTATTGTTTGTCATGTTGTGCCATCTTTTTACAGGGAGAAATTTTTCATTTGACAGCCATAATGTAATCCACAAAGATAACACTTTTTTTACAAACTGCCCACGGGTTAGCTAAGGCTAAAGGGTTGCAGTCGCGTTGGGTTTGTGGGCTTTTGCTATCTTCACCTCAGATATATCCTTACCTCGCTGTCCCGTTCACCCTCCCGAGTATATTGCAGCTTACAAACATGTCAACCCCCCTAGATCTGTAGTAACACAGGTTCCCTATTACACTGTCCCAATGGAGGAACATTTTAAGGGTTATGCTACAAATAGATCTAAGCGTGATTTATTCCATCAGAATTTTCAAGTTGCTACTCCAACTCAGAGTCTTTTCTGCTATCATTCCACACTATGGTATCACAGTTGCTCTTGATGAGATTAGAGATTTAGTACATATTATTGACTCTATAGCGAATGCTTCCGGCCATGGCCTGACTGACCTTGATCATGAATTGTACTGGCTTAGAACAATGATTTTCCAACATCAGTATCTATTGGACTTCCTTGCTGTGCATCTTGGATTGTACTGTTTCTTTATCGAGCGCCATTTCCACCAGAGATGTTGCACATATGTCCCGATGCGTCTACGAATGTGTCTAATTATGTACATGACATCTGTGATAATGTGGCTAGGCTGAAGTCGGAAACTGCGGGTTGGTCTTTGGGAGGATGGCTAAGTGGGTTGGGTGGGTCTATGTTTTCTCAGATAGTCCAAATCGCACAGCCGTTTGTCCTTCCCGTTATTATGCCCTATGTGGTCGTCAAGTTAGCTCTCTGTGTGTTTCACCGAATGACCGCCCCCCCGACCGCCCCCCCCGGTACTGCCCCGATCTTATAAACCATCGATTCAACCCTCTTATCCAACCTGTCAAGTTCCTGTGATTTCCACTTCAAGAATTACTACTACAACGGAAAATACACAACTCAGAGTCTATACGAACAGTTTAGAAATAAGCTGAAATATAATAGTAGCCCTAACAGGTTTTTATAATTTTTTGACTACAACTCCCACCATGCGTCACGTATTAATGTCAAAGCATTTCGTTTGACTCAGTTAATCTGCTAGCGCTACTGAATCAAAAGATAAATAGAAACTGAACCTAAGGTAGACTATGTGTGGGTTAGTCGTATGGACACCGGCCAATAGATAACAGGATGAATAAATCAATAATCAGGTCCAGTACCTTGCCGGTGGATCATGCCTCCGTGGAGGATCCGGGCGACGGTACACTTCTGTTTCTCGTTCAGCTTCAGAGTCACGCCCTGAGGAGACAGAAGCGCCCACAGATCAGAATCAGAACCACGGCACTGGCCGAGCAGGTTTACAAGACTCACCTGTATAGAGTTCACCTGGACTCTGCATCTTTCTTCCAATAAGTGTACTTATTGCAAGTTGCTTTGGATAAATGCCCTGAATGTAAATGTAGGCGTCCTAGTGGTTTGACTGCAGTTCACTAGAGTCACTCTCCAGGGAACTGAACTTTATGTTCTCAATGGACTCAGTGGTCTTGTTCGATCATCGTTTGAGTTAGGTTGAGCTAATCCACTTGAACCACATGTTGTGCATGTTGTTGTTTATGTTGTGAATGATGTTTGGACGCTCGTTACCATGGGCTCCGACGGGTTCTTCTCGAACGCCACCTCCCTCATCCTGCTCAGCTCTGGTCCGTTGATGGCGGAGCTTCCGTTGGTGTACACTGCTGCCCCCTGGAGGTCAGACGTCTGCATTACAGCCTGCAGAACCGAAAAACAAAGAAGAAAGGGTTTACTTTTACACTCAAGGAAAATAAGATAAGATTATCTTCATTACGTAAAATTTCACATTGTACATTGTACAAGGGGCGGCAGTAGCTCAGGAGGGCGAGCAGGTTGACTGGTAACCGGAAGGTTGTTAGTTCAATCCCGGCTCCTCGAGTGTCGAGGTATCCTTGAGCAAGACGCCCTCACCCTCAACTGCTCCTGACCAGCTGGCTGTCGCCCTGCGAGGCTGACTCCGCCGTCGGTGTGTGAAAGTGTGAATGAATGGTTGTAGGTCGCGTTGGATAAAAAAACTCCTAAATGTCAATTTAAAATGTACACTAAAACATCATCCCCAAAACTCCCCACCAGAGGGACTGAGAGCTCACACGGGTTCAAGGAGGCATTACAGTGGACTCAGTACAACGGTCCAAGGTGGAACCGGTCCGGACGCCTGCTGCCGTCAGACTGCTGCGTGTGCAGACCTGATAACGCCGCACCCTAACCCCAAGGCCACAGGGTCGCCAGATCTCACGTGAAAAACCAGCCAAGTCAGCTCTCAGAACAGACTCCTACAACCCGGTACAATGGGTCAGCTTTCCTTTTCCTTGATCGGTTCGGTCAGCCTTTGTTAACAGCCTTTTGCTAGGCAACCGACATGTTCCCAACTGCTGGTTGATAAGATGTTTAGAAACCAAAATGGTTCAGATAAGTTTCTCCCTCTGAACCTCAGGTCAAAGGAGCCTTTTAATGTAAAGAGACTGGCAGCCATCCATCACTATTCTACTATATACTATCAAACACTATGAGATCTATCTTTAGGAGAAGCTTCTATCTACAGCCACTCGCAGTGAATCCAGACGTCATAAAGGAGCAGGTAGGGGTTAGACAATACAGACAGATAATTAAGGAGCAGGTAGGGGTTAGACAGTACAGTTCATTAAGGAGCAGGTAGGGGTTAGACAGTACAGAGACAGTTCATTAAGGAGCAGGTAGGGGTTAGACAATAGAGACAGTTCATTAAGGAGCAGGAAGGGGTTAGACAGTACAGAGCAGGTCATTAAGAAGCAGGTAGGGGTTGGACAGTACAGAGACAGGTCGTTAAGGAGCAGGTAGGGGTTAGACCGTACAGAGACAGGTAGTTAAAGAGCAGTTAGGGGTTAGACAGTCCAGAGACAGGTCATTAAGGAGCAGGTAGGGGTTAGACAGTAGAGAGACAGGTCATTAAGGAGCAGGTAGGGGTTAGACAGTACAGAGACAGGCCATTAAGGAGCAGGTAGGGGTTAGACAGTAGAGAGACAGGTCATTAAGGAGCAGGTAGGGGTTAGACAGTCACAGACAGGTCATTAAGGAGCAGGTAGGGGTTAGACAGTACAGAGACAGGTCATTAAGGAGAAGGAAGGGGTTAGACAGTACAGAGACAGGTCATTAAGGAGCAGGTAGGGGTTAAACAGTACAGAGACAGGTCATTAAGGAGCAGGTAGGGGTTAGACAGTACAGAGACAGGTCATTAAGGAGGGGGTAGGAGTTAGACAGTACAGAGACAGGTCATTAAGGAGCAGGTAGGGGTTGGACAGTACAGAGAAGGTCATTAAGGAGCAGGTAGGGGTTAGACAGTACAGAGACAGGTCGTTAAGGAGCAGGTAGGGGTTAGACAGTACAGAGACAGGACATTAAGGAGCAGGTAGGGGTTAGACAGTACAGAGACAGGTCGTTAAGGAGCAGGTAGGGGTTAGACAGTACAGAGACAGGTCATTAAGGAGCAGGTAGGGGTTAGACAGTACAGAGACAGGTCATTAAGGAGCAGGTAGGGGTTAGACAGTACAGAGACAGGTCATTAAGGAGGGGGTAGGAGTTAGACAGTACAGAGACAGGTCATTAAGGAGCAGGTAGGGGTTGGACAGTACAGAGAAGGTCATTAAGGAGCAGGTAGGGGTTAGACAGTACAGAGACAGGTCATTAAGGAGCAGGTAGGGGGTAGACAGTCCAGAGACAGGTCATTAAGGAGCAGGTAGGGGTAAGACAGTACAGAGACAGGTCATTAAGGAGCAGGTAGGGGTTAGACAGTAGAGAGACAGGTCATTAAGGAGCAGGTAGGGGGTAGACAGTCCAGAGACAGGTCATTAAGGAGCAGGTAGGGGTAAGACAGTACAGAGACAGGTCATTAAGGAGCAGGTAGGGGTTAGACAGTACAGAGACGGGTCATTAAGGAGCAGGTAGGGGTTAGACAGTACAGAGACGGGTCATTAAGGAGCAGGTAGGGGTTAGACAGTACAGAGACAGGACGTTAAGGAGCAGGTAGGGGTTAGACAGTACAGAGACAGGTCGTTAAGGAGCAGGTAGGGGTTAGACAGTACAGAGACAGGACATTAAGGAGCAGGTAGGGGTTAGACAGTACAGAGACAGGTCGTTAAGGAGCAGGTAGGGGTTAGACAGTACAGAGACAGGTCATTAAGGAGCAGGTAGGGGTTAGACAATACAGAGACAGGTCATTAAGGAGCAGGTAGGGGTTAGACAGTACAGAGACAGGTCATTAAGGAGGGGGTAGGAGTTAGACAGTACAGAGACAGGTCATTAAGGAGCAGGTAGGGGTTGGACAGTACAGAGAAGGTCATTAAGGAGCAGGTAGGGGTTAGACAGTACAGAGACAGGTCATTAAGGAGCAGGTAGGGGGTAGACAGTCCAGAGACAGGTCATTAAGGAGCAGGTAGGGGTAAGACAGTACAGAGACAGGTCATTAAGGAGCAGGTAGGGGTTAGACAGTAGAGAGACAGGTCATTAAGGAGCAGGTAGGGGGTAGACAGTCCAGAGACAGGTCATTAAGGAGCAGGTAGGGGTAAGACAGTGCAGAGACAGGTCATTAAGGAGCAGGTAGGGGTTAGACAGTACAGAGACGGGTCATTAAGGAGCAGGTAGGGGTTAGACAGTACAGAGACGGGTCATTAAGGAGCAGGTAGGGGTTAGACAGTACAGAGACAGGACATTAAGGAGCAGGTAGGGGTTAGACAGTACAGAGACAGGTCGTTAAGGAGCAGGTAGGGGTTAGACAGTACAGAGACAGGACATTAAGGAGCAGGTAGGGGTTAGACAGTACAGAGACAGGTCGTTAATGAGCAGGTAGGGGTTAGACAGTACAGAGACAGGTCATTAAGGAGCAGGTAGGGGTTAGACAGTACAGAGACAGGTCGTTAATGAGCAGGTAGGGGTTAGACAGTACAGAGACAGGTCATTAAGGACCAGGTAGGGGTTAGACAGTACAGAGACAGGTCATTAAGGAGCAGGTAGGGGTTAGACAGTACAGAGACAGGTCATTAAGGACCAGGTAGGGGTTAGACAGTACAGAGACAGGTCATTAAGGACCAGGTAGGGGTTAGGGGCGTCTTGCTCAAGGACTGGGGTTCAAACCGAGCAGCCTCCGGCAGGGTCAAACACCCTGACCTCTCCGCGCCGCCCTTCTTTAGGCAGCGGGCTGGACCCCCCTCCCCCCCCCCGTTGCCATGGTGACCGGCCAGTGGTGATGCCCCATCCATCGTAATAAAAAACACAGGAATTAGCGTGCTGCGTGAAAGCCTCTTAACTTAATTTTCATGCCATGCGACCTTTAGGTAAATGCTGTGAAAGAATTCAGACGACGAGGCTGTGTTGATGGTCGCCTCCTAACCCGTGACCCCATAACCTTTTAAACCGTTGGGTCAGGTATACACAGTAGGCCAACACAAAGTTGCACTTCGGGTTGTTTTGACTAAAACAGCCGTTTGTAATCATATGGTACATACAGTATGTAATCATATGGTACATACAGTATGTAATCATATGGTACATACAGTATGTAATCATATGGTACATACAGTATGTATAACAGCAATATATTGTTTTTTCTCTTCTTCTGACAAATGGACTCACTGCAAGACGCTTTGGATAATAGCATCTGCTAAACGCCCTGAATGTAAACGTAATATTTATGTACAATATATTAGATATATAGATAAGAGCGTCCCGGACAGAAGGGAAACCCCAAGGGTTGAGATCCCCTGGGCACAGTTTTTAATGAACATTGGATTGGATCACTGTGATCCAAATACCAAATTACGGGATAACCAACTGAATCCATCCTTGCAATGGGATCAGGGTAATCCTGTTCTTTTGGATCAAAAAGATCCCAAACTGAGTTCAAAGTTTTGAAAACCCAAAGGGCAGATTTGATCCAGATCCAATGTAAAATCCCACTACATGATCTGATCCCAGTTCTGAATCCCTCTATTGCTTTCAAAAAAAACATTTCCAAGATTTGATCCAATCCGTGATCCGAAATCCCACTGGATTACTTTTGAAAAACTTGGCCCCCCCTGGTGTCAAACCATTTCACTACCAGGTAACAGGAGACGTCTGGGCTGCTCTGAGACCAGCAGACCTGGAGTCAAGCCAGACACCGTTCAGGGGGTTAGAACACAACACCATGGGGAGGAACCTGTTCTCAGAGCAGCTCGCCCGCAACCACTCCGGGTAGAGAAAACAAAGAGAGAGAGATGATGAAGAGAGCTAGAGAGAGAGAGAGCAGAGAGCGAGAGAGAGAGAGCAGAGAGCGAGAGCGAGAGAGAGCGCGAGAGAGAGAGCGCGAGAGAGAGAGAGAGAGAGAGAGAGAGAGAGAGAGAGAGAGAGAGACGGTTTCAAGGGACTGTTTGGAGGTCCATAGAAAGAGGATGACGTCAAATGGTATCATGGCCTAAAACAGTCGTCATTAACTATAGGTCTTGTACACATGACAGTTGTTTACATTATGTGGACTAAGAACACGGACGTCTGACAGCAGACAGAGAGATGGCCCCCTATGGTGGGCGGAGTGTTTAGCACCCCTGGTGGTCGGAGTGTGTAGCACCCCTGGTGGTCGGAGTGTGTAGCACCCCTGGTGGTCGGAGTGTGTAGCACCCTTGGTAAAGGTGCTTGTTTTTTAAGATTAAGGATGAGAGTAAGGGATGTGTTTTCAGGTAAAGGGTTTTGTGTTTTAAGGTTAAGATTAAGGATGAGGGGAAGGGATTTATTTTCAGGTAAAGGGTTAGGGTTTTATTTTAAGGTTAAGGATAAGGGTAAGGGATTTCTCTGTATGTTAAACTGGGTTCATTTAGAAAGCGCTACAAAGCGCTTTCTAAAACGACTTTAAATACAAGATCAGTCTGGTCCAGAAATGGATCAGAATCTGTTACAAGTCTGTTGACTGTGAGGAATAAAGCCTGAAAGCACATCATTCCTGATCAGGAAAGTGTTTACACGTCAACAAGCTAACTGGGGGCTGTTTGAAGGTCGACTTGTGGATTTCCTGGTTGTCATAACCGCTGACCAACGCCCCCCCCCCCCCCCCCCCCCCAGTGTGTCTCGGGGAGGAAACACCCACGCTATGAAACCAGTTTGGACGGGGGAGAGCCGCTCTTGTGCAACGAACGTTCACCATGAACATGGTGCCGATGTTCCCCATTTAGAAACAGAAACATCAGCTGTTTCAGCAGAACACTTCACCAGTGATTAACAGGCATTAATTAGCACCAAATAAAAGCTTATCTTATCACTGCATGATACCTGAATCAGTCAATCTTCACGTGATCAGACGTCTGAACCAATCACAAACAGGGCCTGTGGTTAATTGTCTTTTTAATGACAACATTAAATAGGTAAGCTATTTTGATGATGTTAAACAGGGTTACAAGGCTACTTGATCTTATCATGACAGGGTTTATGATCACCCATACAGAAACACCTCGTGGCTCCATTAGTTTAACCCCAAGGAGGATGACCCCCTCCCCCCCATTCATCCACTCATCATCAGCCATTAGCCCCCCAGAGGTACAACGGGCCCAGTGCTTCTGAGGATCTATCTCAGCGATGGCCGGACAATCCAACAATACACGTCTGAGTCCTTCACCTCGTTGGTAATCCAGACACTAACGTCCTGTTACCAACCATAATCTCAGCCTATCAGCCCCACGGCCCCTAAGGACCAGGAAGGAGGGGGCCCTCTCCTGACCTCCCCCTCAGGGAAACCCCCGTTATGGTGGGGGGGGGGGGGGGGGGGGGTATCATTAGAGGTAAATATAATCCATGTCCCTGTCTTAATGCCACGGTCAGAAGATAAAAATAACTCAACAAAAAATGTGGTTCGTCATGCCACACACACACACACACACACACACACACACACACACACACACACACACACACACACACACACACACACACACACACACACACACACACACACACACACACACAAACACAGTGGTGGTGTCAGACTGATGATTCTGACGTGCTGAAGCTGCACTAAATAAAACGTTGATCATCAAGTGGTGGCGAGCGTTAGAGGAACTCTGAGCGCGAGGTCTGTGAGGAGGAGCAACCGGTCGAGAGACGAGGCCCTGGATGCTGAGCCAGCGGGCTAGCTTCCCCCTGCTGACTAAGCGCATCTCAGAGATAGTGTGTGAGAGTGTGTGAGAGTGAGTGTGTGTGTGTGTGTGTGTGTGTGTGTGTGTGTGTGTGTGTGTGTGTGTGTGTGTGTGTGTGTGTGTGTGTGTGTGTGTGTGTGTGTGTGTGTGTGTCATAAAAAAGAACTGATTCACAAAAATACTTTAAAGACGGACCCGTAGGTTGGCTAAAGAACGTTAAGGGAACACTGAACCGAACCATTGAATTGATGAGTATTGAACCGGGAGTTCCCTTGGTTGATCAACAGGCCTATCAACGCACTCACCTTATCAATATAACTTTATTTGGTGTTGAATGAGGTGACATTGATAAGGATTGCGTTTATTTAACGGATTATTTTCAACTGCAGTAATCGTATTATGCTCAAATCATATCATAAAAATAAAACCTATGAACATAGACGTTTGAATCGTAGCCTATGTCTTTGCATTTACCTGACGTCAGTGAGATGAGGCGAATTTGAGCGCGGACTACTGACAAATGCGCAAAACCAGACGCACCAAACTTTCCCCATAATACACTCCGCTGTCCCGGTCTTATCCCCCCCACCCCGTCCTGAGACAACAACACAACCCTCAACGACACGCTGGGTCCTCTGGATCCCAAAACAACACGACAGCTAGGTCCGAAACACGACAACACCCCGAGAGGAGCCAACGTACCTTCTCGGGTCTGTTGTGCAGCAGCTGCTCCAGGTACAGGTCGGACAGCGCCGTGCGGACCCCCGGGATCGGCTCCAGGGTCACCGTCGGCTCGTTCTTATTGGACTTCAGCGTCATCTTCGTGTTGGCCAAAAGTCAAGCGAACCCGAGAGGCCCCTGATGAAGGTCCAGAGAACTTATAGCCGCAGAGACGCGCTGATCGGCGATAAGACGCCGTGATCAGATCAGCCAACCTGGGTCTGAAGTCCGAGGAGGAGGAGGAGGAGGTGGTGATGGAGGAGGAAGGGGGGCACTTGTGCAACACGGCTGACAAAGCAGTCGCTAAGCCGCCGAGGATGAGGAGGATGATGATGATGTCAGGGAGGGGAAAACCTCACTGCAGCTTTCTCCGAGGGGCGTGCTGAGGAGATGACGTCCCAGTCCCTACTAGGACGAGGCCGAAATACAACTGTATTTAATATGAAAAGTCAGCGAATAAACACCCCAGGGTGGCCGTTTTGTTGGTCCATATCCGATTAAGACACATAACGGGGGGATGGGAGCGCAGATTAAAGTAGAATATCGGAACGCACAGCGATGATGCTACTGCTGGGTTTTCAGCAGTGGGTGGGCGGGTCCGCTGAGAGGCGGATGTTGTGCTCCTCACAACAGTGGGCGGGTCCGCTGAGAGGCGGATGTTGTGCTACTCGCAGTAGTGGGCGGGTCCGCTGAGAGGCGGATGTTGTGCTCCTCACAGCAGTTTGACAGCTCGTTGCATTCATCGGTTTATTTGTTGACGTTATGGAGTAAAAATAGTACATACAATTATTATGAGGAAAATATTCAGTCAGTAATGTTTTTAAATATTGCAAAGTATAGTTTGCAATAATTATTATGTCGAATGTGTGTTCTGGGAACTAATGATAGCGTTGCCATTCGTTATTTTTAACAGCATAACTTTATTGACAATTTGAGGCGAACGCATCCAATGACACGACATAAATAATTTAGAAACAACATTTAAGAAATTGAAGGCATATAGCGACTTAATAAACCGCCCATGTATATATAACAGCACAAATATTTAAACTTATTCACAACACTAACTGTATTTAGGCTGTTGAAACACGCCTAGATAGTAGCCTACCCGTGTCTGCCGCAGAACTTCAGCCCCCCAAAAATGTCGGTTGGTTCAAGATGAGATAAGTGAGATGACTAATAATAAACCCGGTTCGTCCACATTCAAACAGTGAGCATCGATCAGTGCATGGCCTGCCATGAGATTTATTTGATATTATATTTCATGATATTTAATTTTTATTTATAATTTTAGATGGAGCTTCAGTATTGCAGTGCATTATTAAATCCAGATGATTTAGGTCTGATCAGGATCTGTAAACAATATCAGGTCAAAAACCTGTAAACTATATCTGGTCAAATACAATATCAGGTCAAATACCTGTAAACAATATCGGGTGATTATTAACCTTCAAGCACATAAATTATGCTCTACTTTGACCTCTACTTACTATGTTTTGATCTGCTACTCAACAGTGAATTATACTATAGACTCTTCTACTCTACTCTAGTTTGGTCTACTTTCCCCTGTACTCTTACGTACTCTATCCTGGTCTCTACTATAAACTGTTCTGATCTACTGTTCCGTGATTTACTCCACTATAGCCTGCACTACTCTATTATAGCCTACTCTACTATAGCCTACTCTACTCCACTAAAGCCTACTCCATTATACTCTACTCTACTAAAGCCTACTCCATTATACTCTACTATGGCCTACTCCATTATACTCTACTCTCTATCCTCCGGCCATGTCCCCTCCTCCCTAAAGCTTGCATCAGTCACCCCCGTACTAAAGAAACCCGGCCTGGATCCTGATTCCCCTAACAACTACCGCCCCATCTCCAATCTACCTTTTCTGTCTAAAATCCTGGAACGTGTTGTTGCCAAACAACTCATCACCTACCTTGACACCAACGACCTCTTTGAACTCTTCCAATCCGGTTTCCGCTCCAAACACAGTACAGAAACTGCCCTCCTCAAAGTGACCAATGACCTTCTGCTATCCTCTGACACTGGCTCCCTCAATATCCTCATCCTCCTTGACCTCAGTGCTGCCTTTGACACGATCAATCACTCCATTCTCCTCTCCCGTCTCCAATCCACCCTTGGCATCACTGGCACCGCCCTCTCCTGGCTTGGATCCTATCTCTCCGACAGACATCAATTCATCGCCATCAACAACTGTTAATCAGCCACTACTCCTCTCATCCACGGTGTCCCCCAGGGTTCTGTGCTTGGTCCACTCCTCGTCATTCTGTACATGCTTCCTCTTGGTCAGATCCTTCGTCACCATGGACTCCGGTTCCATTGTTACGCCGATGACACACAGCTTTACCTCCCCTCCAAAACCATCAGTCCTTCCACCCTCTCAACCCTCTCCAACTGTTTGACTGACATCAAGACCTGGATGCAAAACAGCTTTCTCAAACTCAACTCCAACAAATCCGAAATCCTCATCATTGGTCCTGACACCCTCACTCACAAGAAAGAGAGGTCGGCCGCGAAACACCTGGCGTAGAGACTTGGAGGCAGACGCCAAGAAAATGGGCTACACTTGGGGACAGCTTGAGATGTTGGCCCAGGACCGGGATGCATGGAGAACTCTTGTTTGCGGCCTAAGCCCCAGAAGGGGTAGTAGGCGATGATGATGATGATGATGATGACCCTCACTCACTCCACTCTGAACTTCACCCTTAACATTGACGGCTCCACCATCACCCCCTCCACCAAAATCCGTAACCTTGGAGTTATCCTGGACCCCACTCTCTCCTTCCTCCCCCATGTTAACCATATTACCAAAACTGCCTTTTTCCACCTCCGAAACATCGCCCGCCTCCGCCCCAACCTGTCAACTACCGCTGCTGCGACACTCATCCATGCTTTCATTTCATCCAGGCTAGTCCTCAAAAAACTTCAATATGTCCAGAACTCAGCTGCACGCCTCCTCACTGGTACCCGCTCCAGAGAACACATCACACCTGTCCTCCGTGAACTCCATTGGCTCCAATTAAACACAGAATCAACTACAAAATCTTACTCATCACCTACAAGGCCCTCAACAGCCTAGCCCCCCCCTACCTTGCCGACCTCCTCCATCACCACGCCCCCTCCCGATTCCTCAGGTCCAATTCTGCCAACCTGCTACAAGTTCCACGGACTGAGCGCCGGACTTGGGGTGATCGGGCCTTCTCAGTTGCTGCCCCCACCCTTTGGAATTCACTCCCCTCCCACATCAAAGTCTCTCCAACCCTCTCTTCTTTCAAATCTGCCCTCAAAACATACCTTTTCACACTAGCCTTCCCCACCTAACTCCCACCATATGCTTCAGGTTTAACCTCTGTTTTTCTTTTATTCCTAGTCTGTCTTACATAGTTTTGATAGGGCAATATGTAAAGCGTCTTAGAGTACCATATTAATCGCTATATAAATTTCATTTATTATTATTATTATTACTCTACTGAAGCCTACTCCATTACACTCTACTCCACTAAAGCCTACTCCATTATACTCTACTCTACTAAAGCCTACTCCATTATACTCTACTATGGCCTACTCCATTATACTCTACTCCACTAAAGCCTACTCCATTATACTCTACCATAGCCTACTCCATTATACTCTACTCCACTAAAGCCTACTCCATTATACTCTACCATAGCCTACTCCATTATACTCTACTCTACTATAGCCTACTCCATTATACTCTACTCTACTGAAGCCTACTCCATTATACTCTACTATAGCCTACTCCATTATACTCTACTCTACTAAAGCCTACTCATTATACTCTACTATAGCCTACTCCATTACACTCTACTCCACTAAAGCCTACTCCATTATACTCTACTAAAGCCTACTCCATTATACTCTACTATAGCCTACTCCATTAAACTCTACTCCACTAAAGCCTACTCCATTATACTCTACTCTACTATAGCCTACTCCATTATACTCTACTCTACTATAGCCCACTCCATTATACTCTACTCCACTATAGCCTATACTCTACTCCACTAAAGCCTACTCCATTATACTCTACTCCACTAAAGCCTACTCCATTATACTCTACTCTACTGAAGCCTACTCCATTATACTCTACTATAGCCTACTCCATTACACTCTACTCCACTAAAGCCTACTCCATTATACTCTACTATAGCCTACTCCATTATACTCTACTCTACTAAAGCCTACTCCATTATACTCTACTATAGCCTACTCCATTACACTCTACTCCACTAAAGCCTACCCCATTATACTCTACTCCACTAAAGCCTACTCCATTATACTCTACTATAGCCTACCTCATTATACTCTATTCTACTATAGCCCACTCCATTATACTCTACTCCACTATAGCCTATACTCTACTCCACTGAAGCCTAGTCCATTATACTCTACTCTACTTTAGTCTATTCTATGCTCTATTCAACTCTATATCTGCTCTACTCTGCTCTATTCTACTCTACTTTACTCTGTTATACTCTACTGTACTCTGTTATACTCTACTCTACTGTACTATGTCCCACTCTATATCTGCTATACTCTGCTCTATTCTACTCTACTGTACTCTGTTATACTCTGCCATACTGTACTCTGTTATACTCTGCTCTACTGTACTCTGTTATACTCTACCCTACTGTACTCTGTTATACTCTACTTTACTGTACTCTGTTATACTCTACTCTACTGTACTATGTTATACTCTGCTCTACTGTACTCTGTTATACTCTACCCTACTGTACTCTGTTATACTCTACCCTACTGTACTCTGTTATACTCTGCTGTACTGTACTCTGTTATGCTCTACTGTACTCTGTTATACTCTACTGTACTCTGTTATACTCTACTCTACTGTACTCTGTTATACTCTACCCTACTGTACTCTGTTATACTCTGCTCTACTGTACTCTGTTATACTCTACCCTACTGTACTATGTTATACTCTACCCTACGGTACTATGTTATACTCTACTCTACTGTACTCTGTTATACTCTACCCTACTGTACTCTGTTATACTCTGCTGTACTGTACTCTGTTATACTCTACTGTACTCTGTTCTACTCTACTCTACTGTACTCTGTTATACTCTACTGTACTCTGTTATACTCTACCCTACTGTACTCCACTCCCTTGGTCAGGCCTCTCTGTCGCCCCCCCAGGGACAGAGAGACGAGGACCAGGCACCGGGACAGACCGACGGGGGGGGTGTCCCATCAGAGGACAGCAGGGGGGTCCCATCAGAGGACAGGAGGGGGGTCCCATCAGAGGACAGGAGGGGGTTACTGGTTGCTGCCCACACATCCATAAACAGAATGTTGGCTGTGACCCACCCACAGGGATTGGATGGCATCCAGCAGCCCCCGGTAGCGTCTGAGTCTCTCAGTCTCCACACCGGGAGTGGGCTACAGGCCTTCAGAGCATCCAGAGTCAGAGGAATACTAGAGGAAATCCTGCTGGCTCCTGCCCTCTCATGCTGCCATTGCCAAGATAAACAGAGAAGGCTTAAACCGCCTCCCAGACTATAGACTTCTGCACAACGTGACCCTCCCTATCGTAAGAGATATTATCTACAGCGGGACACACCGACAACTTGTTTGCTGATCAAAGTTATTAATATGGACGTGCAAAAGAACACAGAGAGAGAGCACCTCGATAGTTCTGTCTGAGAGGGAAGTAGCCTATGTCCCACGTGTGAGACCAGCCCTCCCCCTTACAAAAATATAATGGTATCGGCCGGCACGCAGCCAAATGGAATGCCGTTCGTTGACCTGCGGCGGGTATCTCTCACTCGCCGTTTAAACCCCTGTGCGTGTTTGGCCGTGAAGCTACGGTTAACAGTCGCGAATAGGTGGTTCCTATTAAGGTTGGCCTGAATCCGAATTAAAACCACTCACACAACTTGTGACGCGTGTTCCTGAGTCCCCGCGGCACGATGGCCGGGCTGCTCAGACATCTGCGACAGAACATCAGACTTGTGTCCTCTTTTGGAAAGTCTCATACTAAAGGCGCATATTCTCAGAAAAGACATCTCGCCTCTACCACGAAGACCCTTTACGATTGGCGCGCCGCGGATGAGTATGTTGGTAAGATTGTTTTAGTAGCCCTTTTGTTAAAGCCTTATAACGGTTGTTGTGGTAATCATGAGGCGCGTACCGAACGTGCATATCACTGGTTTATGTATGTGTTCTCCTCATCTCCTAGAGATCAGCCATGGAGATGCGGTGATGCGGTTTGACTATGTCTGGCTGCGGGATACATGTCGCTCTGCCGCCTCTTACAACCCCAAGACCAGCCAGAGAATCCTCGACACAGCAAGTATTGATTTGAACATCCGTCCTGCACAAACCAAGGTAACGGACGGGCACCTCTCACTCACATGTAAGTAATGTTGGGAGAGGGAGATGGGCATTAACGACTTTGTTTACCATTTGACTCAAATCATCATATTGTTAAGTGCAGCAATAATACTAGTTTATGTTTGCGTAGTAGACCACAACTTTTACACAAACATTTACGCAAACAACAAACAAACAATAAAAAAATGTTTATTTGCGTAAATGTACGCGTAAAGGTTTGCGTAAAAGTCATGGTTCTCGTGCGCGTGAGCATGGTCTTAACGGCACCTCACCTCCGACGCGTCGCCCCCCCGCAGGGCCAGACGGTCACGTGACCTCCTACAGTCTGAGCTGGTTGGCCGAGCACAGCCACCAGGCCAAAACGCGGACGGTGCTGCAGAACCGCGTGTTGTGGAACCGCGACACCTATGACGCGGCGCAGGTGCCGTCCGCGCGCTGGGAAGAGTTCATGAGCAGCGAGGCGGAACTCAGGAGCTTCGTGCAGAACTTTCTCCTCTACGGGATCGCCTTCGTGGACGGCGTGCCGGCCAGCGTGGAGGCCACGGAGGCGGTGTCTGAGAGAGTCAGCATCATCAGGTAAACCCTGCGCCCGGTGGCGGGGTCTGCGGCGGTGGGAACGCAGAAGGGCCGACATGCGCCAGCTGCGTGTGGGGGTTTGAACACTGCTCGCTGAAACCATAAACACTCTTACCGAGCTCACGTTGCACCTGGGGCTCCGGTTGTAGGAAAGAAGTCATAAAGAATGCATTTATTGTTTTATTTATCCATAAATTGAGTCTCCCTTACAGACCACGGATAAAGTTTGGACTTAGCACTCAGAACTCTGTCAATTGTTGAACGCTGAAATCATTGAACCAACATCTCCTGCGTAACAACCACCTAATAACCACTGGTGTGTGTGTGTGTGTGTGTGTGTGTGTGTGTGTGTGTGTGTGTGTGTGTGTGTGTGTGTGTGTGTGTGTGTGTGTGTGTGTGTGTGTGTGTGTGTGTGTGTGTGTGTGTGTGTGTGTGTGTGTGTGTGTGTCCTGTGCACCAGGGAGACCCTGTACGGGAGGATGTGGAGCTTCACCTCTGACCTGTCCCGGGGAGACACCGCCTACACCACCCAGGCGCTGGACAGACACACGGACACCACCTACCTCCACGAGCCCTGTGGGTGGGTGCCCCCCCTCCACACCCTGGCCTCCATGTTGACGTTCACCTGCGTCTCGTTGCACCATTTAACCGACGTTACCCTGGAGTCTCTATGACGACCAACCAGTCTGAACAGGAAGGGAGGGCGGGGTGGACAGTGATAGACTGGGTTACCGCGGCGATGTGAACGCCGCCTCATTAACCGTTGCTGTGAGCCGTGGCGCGGTCAGTGTTTCACCGTGTGATGCCGGGGGGACGGTTGACAGGGTGCAGGTGTTCCACTGCCTGCAGCATGACGGGGCGGGGGGCCGCACGCTGCTGGTGGACGGGTTCCACGCGGCCCACAAGGTTCTGGAGGAGTCCCCGGAGAGCTTCCAGGTGCTCTGCCGCGTGCCCATCAGGCACGAGAACATCGAGGCCGAGGGGGGCCACCGGAACCACCTGGTGGGCACGGGGCCGGTGCTCAGCGCGCACCCCTGGAACCGGGAGCTCTACATGATCAGGTACCCCCCCCTCGGTTGGAGAGCACCACTGCAGCTGGGCCGTACAACAGGATGGTTATCAGACTCAGGCTTCAAGCAGTACAGACAGGACTTAGCATGGTGGAGCATCCTATCCTAGCTGTCTTTGTTACATACCGGGAACGGGTTAACCTAGTGATGGTCAGTGCTTGGAACTTGGTTCTATGAACATCCTTACTGTACCAACAACGATATATTGTTGTTTCTCCTGCTTCTGACAAATGTACTTAGTGTAAGTCGCTTTGGATAAAACGGCTTACATTGATCTGCTACACGCCCTCAATGTAAATGTAACATACTGTCGAAATTTGAATAGTTAAAAAATGTTGTATTGACGTACTATTGTCATTGGCTGTCATTCTCTTGGTAATATAATAATGTTAAGCCACCCTGGAGACTCTGAAGAACACAAAACCACCAAGATGACGAGCCTAATTCGCCCAGAGCCTGCGGGCTGTGACCTCGGTCCCCCCAGAACAGCGTGAAGCGTGTCGCTGAAGCCTTCCTCTCTCTCTTCCCTCCCAGGTACAACAACTACGACCGCGCCCCGATCGACACGGCGCCCCCGGAGGCGGTCCGGCGCTGGTACGCGGCGCACCGCCTGCTGACCGCCCGGCTGCGGGACCCCGGGAACGAGCTCTGGGTCAAGCTGACGCCCGGGAGGGTGAGGGTTCACATCCCTTCAGCTCACATCACAGCTGCCTGTCACCTCTACATTGAGCGCATGCAGCGGATGCTACGAGTCCATTTGTCAGAAGAAAGAAACAACAATATATATCTGTCTGTACAGGAAGGAGGTTCATAGAACCAAGTGCCAAGCACTAACAATCGCTAGTACGCCAGCACGTACAACATACAGTAATGTGCACATTAAGGGCCAGGACGTACAACGTACAGTAATGTGCACATTAAGGGCCAGGACGTACAACATAATCTACCGCATGAGACATCCCAAGTGGGAGTGTCCATCCAGATTCATTTCCCCGTGATAAGAACAACGCAAATAACATAATCATTAATTAATTACTATTGTATCAAGCAGTACCAAGATGCTGGATTGGGATGTGTTTTTTTGGAGCGTCAGATGACATGATGAACCCTCTTACAAACCCCCACTATCACACATCTGGGTGGACTCTCCCACTTGATGTGGGAGAGTGATGTCACCATTGGAAAGGTTTGATTAGCATCCAGCTGCAGCCCCGGAGCCTGTGGTGGAGGGGCCTGTGGCGGAGGGGCCTGTGGTGGAGGGGCCTGTGGTGGAGGGGCCTGTGGTGGAGGGGCCTGTGGCGGAGGGGCCTGTGGCGGAGGGGCCTGTGGTGGAGGGGCCTGTGGTGGAGGGGCCTGTGGCGGAGGGGCCTGTGGCGGAGGGGCCTGTGGCGGAGGGGCCTGTAGTGTGGCGGAGGGGCCTGTAGTGTGGCGGAGGGGCCTGTAGTGTGGCGGAGGGGCCTGTGGCGGAGGGGCCTGTGGCGGAGGGGCCTGTGGTGGAGGGGCCTGTGGTGGAGGGGCCTGTAGTGTGGCGGAGGGGCCTGTGGCGGAGGGGCCTGTGGCGGAGGGGCCTGTGGCGGAGGGGCCTGTGGTGGAGGGGCCTGTAGTGTGGCGGAGGGGCCTGTGGCGGAGGGGCCTGTGGCGGAGGGGCCTGTAGTGTGGCAGAGGGGCCTGTGGCGGAGGGGCCTGTGGCGGAGGGGCCTGTGGCGGAGGGGCCTGTAGTGTGGCGGAGGGGCCTGTGGCGGAGGGGCCTGTGGCGGAGGGGCCTGTGGCGGAGGGGCCTGTGGCGGAGGGGCCTGTGGCGGAGGGGCCTGTGGCGGAGGGGCCTGTGGTGGAGGGGCCTGTAGTGTGGCGGAGGGGCCTGTGGCGGAGGGGCCTGTGGCGGAGGGGCCTGTGGCGGAGGGGCTGCAGCTGGATGCTATTGAAGCGGTTTGACGCTGCTTGTAATGATACCAACCCCACACCTGCTGGTCCAATGGAGCCATTTAAACATGAATGGATGAATGGCTGACAGGGTGCAGGTTTCCGCTGGCTGGAGCCAGTTTAAACCGGTACAGAGCACAGCCTATAGAGATGTGTGCTCCGGTCTAAACAGCCTCATGGTGGTTGAGCTCTGTTGTTGACAGGCTGTTTACTGATGTTTGTTGGTTCCTCAGGTGGTGTTCATTGATTACTGGTGTTTGTTGGTTCCTCAGGTGGTGTTCATTGATAACTGATGTTTGTTGGTTCCTCAGGTGGTGTTCATTGATAACTGATGTTTGTTGGTTCCTCAGGTGGTGTTCATTGATAACTGATGTTTGTTGGTTCCTCAGGTGGTGTTCATTGATTACTGATGTTTGTTGGTTCCTCAGGTGGTGTTCATTGATAACTGGCGCGTTCTGCACGGTAGGGATTCCTTCACGGGCCTCCGGCGGGTGTGCGGCTGCTACCTGCCCCGCGACGACCTGCTCAGCACGGCCCGCGCCCTGGGCCTGCTCGCCTGACTGGGGGCCTCGCCTGCACCCCCCGCTGCACCCACAACCAGACTGTAGTCCCCACCACACACCACACCCACACCACACCGTACTCACACTGCACCCTACATCACACCTACACCACCTACACCACCTACACCACCCACAACACCCCAAACTAGAGCCCACACGGTTGCCTGGTCTGGGGTCTGTGATAGAACTGCTGACCCCAAAGCCCCCTACTCAGTGACCTCTGGTGATTACAACATGAGGCTATGATAGATATAGATTATAGATATAGAGGATATAGAAGGAAGGCCATCCTCCTCGTCACCAATGGACTGACAGTAAAGGAGAAAAGACTTGTTTCTAAGAGGTGCTCCAAAAAAAGATTTTTTTATCTAAGAAGGATTTAGGACGGTATAAGCATTGGATTTTGTAATTTTTCTACCAAAGAAGTGTTTTATGAGTTGTTTAAGCTTTGATGAACTCCTCAGATAACATGCATTGCACTCTGCCTTTTGCACAATGAAGATTTAAAAAATAATAAACTTTACCCTGTTTGGCGAATTCTCTCGATCTTTGCTACAAAGGCCACGTCCACCTGTAGATGTTTGGGCTAACCTTTACCTGAACTATTTAAGTTCAGTTCTCGGTCTGGATGGTGGGTGTGTTGATGTTTGCGTTATTACAAAGCTGCAGGCGACGTAAATCTGCAACGATCATCGATTTTGTGTTAGAGTGAAAAGTACAATAAAAAATAAAAACGGTGAGCATGAGGAATTTTATTATTATCAAAAAAAATAATCCAAAATAAGCAATACGTTTACAACGGGTATTTAAAAGCGTCAGGACGCCGCTTGAAGAAAGAAAAGATTAACCGCACAGAGAGCCGTTCTTCAGATGATCCCTCAACAGCTTCTGGAACTAAAGATTTCAACCCACGCGTCAGGTGATCGGCGGCGTCCCGTGACGGATGACCTGTTGGACCGTTCTCCAAGGGGTCCTACGGGAGTCGTCAGCGCGCGGTGATGCAACAAGAGTAGAGACGCACCTTTGCTCAGAATGCACTCCGTTGCTACAGCAACTAAAGACCTTAAGAACCATTCCGACTCGGACTGGTTGGCTTAAAGATTAACGTTAAAAGCGTTAACATGGGCCTGACTGCAGTTTGTTTGCGTTCGCTGTTCACTTTCATCTTACTAAACATGTGAAACAGATGTTTAGTAAGATGAAACAGAAACAGTTGTGTCGCTGAAGCTGCCGTGCAGGGACCTTAACGTTCTTATCATCTTATCATGGGACCTTAACGTTCATCATCTTATCTCATTCTGCGGTTATCGGTTGTAAAAGCAGCCCACGTGGTCGTCCGACGCGCTGTCATAAGTTCAAAGCTGACTGCGAGGTTATGTCACGTGGACACTAAGTGGAGGAATGTTGATTCATATTCTCATTTAGGCCTCATCCGTCGAACTAACATTTACTATGCACATGCAAATAGGACAACATTTATAAATGTAAATGAAGGCCAAATTTTGGACACGGAATAGAAAATAATTGTAGGCCTAAATCATTTTACATGGAAGTAAATGCAAAATAAATGTTAAGACACCGACAATGGCTTCTCTTCAAATATTGTCGAATCACAGGAAAAACTCATTACTGTTAAACTAAAAACACGTACAAAAAAACAGAAACAATAACCCCGATGCATCAGTGCCTGTAGAAACAACCACGGTGTTGCACGTCCCCGCGAGGTTTGGTACGGGGGGCTTCAAGCGCGCGCCTCGTCATCATCACCATGGGTACTGTCGTGGCTGGGAGACGACATTTCCATAGAAACGGCTGACGTCGCAGGAGGCGGACGACTACTCCCCCTAGCGGACACATACAGAACGGAGCCGTGTGTCATTGATCTGAGTGCGTTTCATTATTAAACGTTCTTAATTAGAAGTTAAGACATCGTTGTTGTTTTTTTCAAGACAAGTGTCTTAGAGTACCATATTAAGCGCTGTATAAATTTCATTTATTATTATTATTATTATTATTATTATTATTATTATTATCGTTGGGTGCTCTCACTTCATCTCGGCGGCCGGGGTCTTGACGGCAGCGTAGTGGTGCTTCTTGACCTGGTGGGCGATGAACCAGACCACCAGGACGATCAGCAGGCAGCCCAACAGAGCGCCGATCACCGCGCCCGCGATCACCCCGTCCTCCGCCTCTGTGGAAGAACCACAGTCAGCAGGGGTACCGACGGGAGAACCGACAGGAGAACCGACAGGCGAACGACAGGAGAACCGACAGGAGAACCAACATAGGAAAACCAACAGAGGAGAACCGACAGGAGAACAGACAGGAGAACCGACAGGAGAACCAACAGAGGAGAACCGACAGAGGAGAACCGACAGGAGAACAGACAGGAGAACCAACATAGGAGAACCGACAGAGGAGAACCGACAGGAGAACAGACAGGAGAACCGACAGAGGAGAACCGACAGAGGAGAACCAACAGGAGAACAGACAGGAGAACCAACAGAGGAGAACCGACAGGAGAACCAACAGAGGAGAACCAACAGAGGAGAACCGACAGGAGAACGACAGGAGAACAGACAGGAGAACCGACAGGCGAACCGACAGGAGAACAGACAGGAGAACAGACAGGAGAACCGACAGGAGAACCGACAGGCGAACCGACAGGAGAACCGACAGGAGAACAGACGGGAGAACCGACAGGAGAACCAACAGGAGAACAGACAGGAGAACAGACGGGAGAACCGACAGGAGAACCGACAGGAGAACCAACAGAGGAGAACCGACAGGAGAACCGACAGGAGAACAGACAGGAGAACCGACAGGAGAACCAACAGAGGAGAACCGACAGAGGAGAACCGACAGGAGAACAGACAGGAGAACCGACAGGAGAACCAACAGAGGAGAACCGACAGGAGAACAGACAGGAGAACCGACAGGAGAACCAACAGAGGAGAACCGACAGGAGAACCAACAGAGGAGAACCAACAGAGGAGAACCAACAGAGGAGAACCCACAGGAGAACGACAGGAGAACAGACAGGAGAACCGACAGAAGAACCGACAGGAGAACAGACAGGAGAACAGACAGGAGAACCGACAGAAGAACCGACAGGAGAACAGACGGGAGAACCGACAGGAGAACAGACAGGAGAACAGACAGGAGAACCGACAGGAGAACAGACAGGAGAACCGACAGAAGAACCGACAGGAGAACAGACAGGAGAACCGACAGGAGAACCGACAGGAGAACCGACAGGAGAACAGACAGGAGAACCAACAGAGGAGAACCGACAGGAGAACCAACAGAGGAGAACCAACAGAGGAGAACCCAAAGGAGAACCGAGAGGAGAACAGAGGAGCCTGCTCACTCGGCATGCAGACAATCATGCCTGCATGCTGGCAGACAGACATCTATCTATATGTGTGATATATATGCATGCATGTATACACATACATTAAACAGACACACACACACACGCGCGTAGTCCCAGCAGTAGCACCCACCCTGGCTGAGCTCCACCTTGCAGGTGGAGGTGCCCACGGCGTTGGTGGAGGTACACTGGTACTCCCCGAACTTGAACTCAGAGATGTTCCGGATCTCCAGGATTCCAGTCGGAGTCACTGGGGAAAAGACAAGATGAACACAGAGGGTGACAGGGGGGGAGGGGGAGGGGGAGGGAGGAGGGAGGGAGGAGGGAGGAGGGGGAGGGAGGGAGAGGCTGACAGGGGGGGGGGGGGGGAGGGAGGAGGGGGAGGGAGAGGGAGGGGATATGGGAGTGGAGGAGAGGGGAGGGAGAGGGAGGAGGGGGAGGGAGAGGCTGTGGGAGTGGAGGAGGGGGGAGGGAGGAGGGAGAGGGAGGGGCTGTGGGGGTGGGGGAGGGGGGAGGGAGAGGGGGGAGGGAGGGGCTGTGGGGGTAGGGGGCGCCTCCGCCTGGTGGAGGGAGGGGGCGCCTCCGCCTGGTGGAGGGAGGGGGCGCCTCCGCCTGGTGGAGGGAGGGGGCGCTGCAGCCAGGTGGAGGGAGGGGGCGCTGCAGCCTGGTGGAGGGAGGGGGCGCTGCAGCCAGGTGGAGGGAGGGGGCACTACCACCTGGTGGAGGGAGGGGGCACTACCACCTGGTGGAGGGAGGGGGCACTACCACCTGGTGGAGGGAGGGGGCGCTGCAGCCTGGTGGAGGTAGGGGACACTACCACCTGGTGGAGGGAGGGGGCGCTGCAGCCAGGTGGAGGGAGGGGACACTACCACCTGGTGGAGGGAGGGGACACTACCACCTGGTGGAGGGAGGGGGCGCTACCACCTGGTGGAGGGAGGGGACACTACCACCTGGTGGAGGGAGGGGGCGCTGCAGCCTGGCAGCGTTCTGGTGTTTATCTCCTCACCTCGGGCCATGATGGGCTGCCGGGCCCGGGCCTGGTCCAGCCTGACCCAGGTGTAGGTGGGGGGGGGGCTGCCCTTCTCGCTGTGGCAGGTGAGGGTCACCAGGTGGCCCACGGCCACGTCTCCGTGCACGGCGCAGAACGGGGCCGACGGGGGCTCTGGGGGACAGAGGAGGAGGCAGAACCAGAACCATCACGGGGGGGTGGAGTCAGGGCTGGAGCCAGAGGGCCATGGGGTCATGGACAGGGGTCATGGAGGTTGGACCTGTTCTCTTGGGGTTAGGGTTAGGGTCCATGGGTCATGATAGGGGTCATGGAGGTTGATAAAGTACCTGTTCTCTAAGGGTTAGGGTGGAGGTTAGGGTAGTATACAACCTATTCCATTCATGCCATGTGCTCGTCCAAAGCTGTTTTCTCACCCTTGCACACTCTTGTATTCCATATATTCAGTTAAGACACAGTCAGCATGTCTGCTCCACGCTTTATCCCGTGAAGCCCAGACTGTTGTAACAGCGCTGGGTGAGCATCATGTAACATCGGCTCTAGGTCAGGGCTCAATCCCATCCTAACTTCAGACACTGACAATGACGAGACTGCTGCAGTTACCATGGAAACTACCGTGTGGATGCTGAGGCCTGCACGTTGTCGTGGAAACACTGAATGAGTTTATTCAGACAAAATGTAATTCTCTCATCTAAGAATTCTTGGTCATTATTTCAATGTTTATGTTTCCACCGTCTGATATGATAATATCATCTTCTGGAAGCTGGCTCACACTAAAAGCAGATCACATTGTATTGTATGCAAGACAAGTGATCAACTGATTTTCCAAAGTAGCTATTAATGAATTACTTCTAATATTCACCGTTCCCAGTATAGAATACAGCATTGACAAATCGCCTGTGTATGTCCTTTTATCCTTCAATAACAGTAATATACAGAACTACAATGTATTCTAATTCAATCATATCTGTTAACTACTTTACATTTTTCAAGCAATTGTTTTAACTTGCTTTTGTTCAAACCCCCAATTAACCCAGAGACCAAAACCAGCTGTGCTGTGTGACAGACGGTGACCCGTCGGTCACACATCGCTCTGACTAAACCAAATGAACCCATCGGAGGCTGAGGACGAACTCACCGAGCACCTGAACGATGATGCTGGCCTCCGTTCTGCCGCCGATGTCGGGGGAGTTGCGGACCTCGCAGGTGTAGAGTCCGGAGTCGACCGTCTGCATGTTGCTGATGCCGATGGAGACGTTTCCGCCGGTGCCGTGGGAGGGGGGCAGGGAGAGGCGGCCCTTGTACTCCGGGGGGACCACGTCCTGATCCGCCTGGGAGTAGTAGATCTGGAGGGGGCCCCAGCGGCACGTCATATACACACCGTCCTCTGGATGTTACCCGTATGTCTTGTTGTTGTCCTGTTGTTTTATTCAACTCGGTTCTATTCTACTTTTGTCCTGGCGATAGAATCCGGTATTATCTGACATTTCCTTCATTTTAAACATGCTTGGTTCAGAGGTTGAAGTTCAAAGGTCGGTCAGGGTCAGACGATCTCTGAGCAGCATTCCAGACCTCTCACACACCTGCACTGCATCAAGCCTTAACGAACCGGAGGTTTAATTAAAGCCAGACTCACTACAGGTGTGTGTGTGTGGGATGTTGGAGATCCCTCGACCGGCTGGTCTCTTCTTCAGAGGGAAGAGTTCAGACAGTATGCATGTCTCTCCTTATCTCTACGTACATCTCTACACACAACTACAACATGCATGTTGTAGTTATCATGCTTTGCTATACAGTCTTTAGATTTGTACTTTTCTGCTGTGCTAATAAAACCCTGATCGCTAAATCCTTCTCTGAACGATCATGTGAAGAGACGTCCTAACACATTGAGGTACTCCAGGAAGTCTCCCAGCGCATGGCGTATGAGCAGAGTTCCACGTTTGACCTCTCCACCAACACACCGCTCCACATGTAGACCTCTTCCTCACGCTAGCAGCGCTATCGCAGCGGTTCTGTTATCGTGTTTGTCCAGCCCTGACTCACTGTTTCGCTGACTGAAAGGCAGCCTTTGTCTGGTGACTAGGGTGTGTCACCAAGTCCCACTCAGCTACCCTGATTTCCTCTCCCCAACACCAGCCAGTACAATGCTATTTGATTATATATTCATATATTCACGTACGCCTCCTATTCTCAGATGGTGCCAGTAAGAATCTATTTTAGAATCTATTTGATCAAAATATAATACTGCTATGAATATAATTAGCCGATGCCTGCTTTGGCCCTGACCTGTACTTTCGTACCGGAGCGAGGACCAAGCATTGGGCCACAGATTACAACCTCCGTTCACATTGCTTTCATTTTGTATTTATTATATGAATGTATTATTTTTCACCTGCGTGGTAAACCACGAGCCATTGTCTTGTTATGCCTCGATCTATAAAACTGAAGTGAACACTGGTAACCAGGGGAGGGGGCCGAAGTAGGATGCACAGATGTGGAGGGGATCGGCCCCTGGTGAGACCCCCGGCCCCCCCTCTAAACTGCCCCAGTGCTGCTATGCTTCACCCACACATCTCCCTTTTGGAAGAATCTGACTCAATCTCCAAACCTCATCCAAGCCTTAACTCTGGAAAGAACAGTCTCCAAAATGGCGCCCGCAGTCACACACAGCGTTTACGTTGTCCTGTGTGGAGCGTGACCATGAAGCGATCAAGCCAGCCGAAGACAATCTCAATCTCTGCATCGCCGTGTTTTAGGCATCGATTTTCAAAAATGGTTAAAAAAAGTAAGGTGTAAGAAACGGTAGAAATGAAAGAGTCCTTGGACTCCATATGGCTGTGAGTGCTGTCAGCTGCGAGTGGAAGACCCCGCCCCTATCCTCATCATTATCTCTAGTAGAATCCATTATTGTATCATCTGCATGAAATAGCATTACATCTAGAGATGGGGTCTACGCCATCCATAGTATTGATATTATTATATCATGGCATTATTGTATCGTCTGCATACAGCAGTGCTGGTCTATTCTAGGTGGAGTCGTGGTTAGCGAACGCTGGTCTACCTGCTTGAGGCTGCTGGAGGATTTCTCCACGAAGTTCCACATGACGACGAGATTGGTGGTCTCCTTGGTGGTGCTGATGAAGGAGCACTGGAGAAGGAGCGACCCTCCCACCGTCACGTTCACATACCTCTGGGGCGAGGTGACGGTGATCAGCTCCGCACAGCCTAGACGGAGACACAGGGGTCAGTCCTGAGCTTCAGGCTCACAGCGCTTCCTGTTCTTCTCTCACTGGACTGTAGCAATATGTTGATTTCTGATTGACTGTTTTGTTGGTTACCCGTAATAATATAATGTTAGGAATAATCATTAGAAAACGAGAGGTACCTGTAACACTGAGCAGCACCGCTAAGGTTAGGATGAAGGCCATGTTTCAGGGTGAGGATCAGACGGTAGGAGCTGTCCTGGATGTTGTGTTCGCCGTCACGTCGAGAGGCACTGGAGCGTGTGAGCCTGGGGAGGGAATGGAGAACTAATGGACTGTATGGATGTACTGAGCATTTTGATAACGCACTGTTTGCATATCTGTGTTTGTCAGACTGGGCGTGTGCACGCTTGGTGGCTAAGCTTTGAATTGGACAATTCAAATAGAAATTGGCGGGAGAGAAATTGAATTTGAAAGAAAACAAAAACAAAAATGATTTCATTAAAATGCTTGCAAGAAAATATCACCTAGGACACAGACAGTACACCCCCTGTTCGCCTCGCATGAGAAGATGTTGAAAATGAATGATGATCCATCGCTCTATTGTTAGGGCATATTGAAGAAACGGTAGATCAGGGTTTGATCCGAGCGTGACGGTTGGGTTGGAGGGAGAGTGGGGTGTGTGAGGAAGAGGGCTTTCACTCTGGATGCCCTCCTGACCTGGTTCTGGGTCAGGCGCCGGGCTAAAGGAATGAGTGTCATTTAATCCGCAGCACCTGGTCTTTATCACCGCACTCCAGCCATGAGCCAGAATACACTCACACGGCTTATCTGGAGACGGCCCCTCCCTGGTACCGCCGCCCCCCTCCTCACCCCCCCCCCCTCCCCTGTGTCGCTCGCACAATGGCGGCCATCAGTGGAACTCGCATGATTAATCATCCGTAATTACAGAAAGATGACATGTGTAATTAACAGGGTGGTAATTTGTGATCAACGATGCCCCTGAGAGAGGCCTAACGGAGGCCTAACGGGGCCCTGAGGGAGGCCTAACGGAGGCCTAACGGGGCCCTGAGAGAGGCCTAACGGGGCCCTGAGAGAGGCCTAACGGAGGCCTAACGGGGCCCTGAGAGAGGCCTAACGGAGGCCTAACGGGGCCCTGAGAGAGGCCTAACGGAGGCCTAACGGGGCCCTGAGAGAGGTCTAACGGAGGCCTAACGGGGCCCTGAGGGAGGCCTAACGGGGCCCTGAGAGAGGCCTAACGGAGGCCTAACGGGGCCCTGAGGGAGGCCTAACGGAGGCCTAACGGGGCCCTGAGAGAGGCCTAACGGGGCCCTGAGAGAGGCCTAACGGAGGCCTAACGGGGCCCTGAGAGAGGCCTAACGGAGGCCTAACGGGGCCCTGAGAGAGGCCTAACGGAGGCCTAACGGGGCCCTGAGAGAGGCCTAACGGAGGCCTAACGGGGCCCTGAGGGAGGTCTAACGGAGGCCTAACGGGGCCCTGAGGGAGGCCTCTCTCAGGGCCCCGTTAGGCCTAACCGGGCCCCCGCTGAGCGGAGCGCGGGGACACGCCCACTGCTGTCCACCGATAGGTCCCGTTAACAAAACGTTATCAAGGGTTTAAAGGTCGACTGAGGCTGTATCGAGGTTAACGTGGGTCGATTCCACTCGTCTGCCGGATGGATGCAGGCGGCAGCAGGAGGTCCGTCAGGCCGTGGTGACTCTCTCAGAGTAGAACACCAAACAGTAAAGGCTGTATCAGCGATGTTGGGTGACGTCACTCGATGTTGGGTGACGTCA
>NC_082388.1:27480006-27505006 GCF_031168955.1 Gadus macrocephalus
CACTACAGCCTCCCCCTGACCTACCACACGGTGTGTGTGTGTGTGTGTGTGTGTGTGTGTGTGTGTGTGTGTGTGTGTGTGTGTGTGTGTGTGTGTGTGTGTGTGTGTGTGTGTGTGTGTGTGTGTGTGTGTGTGTGTGTGTGTGTGTGTTGTCGTCTTGTATTCTAAGTTGAACTCAGTTGGAAGACTGAATCCCAACCGTTTGTTCTGGTTCTGTCCGGTTTCACGTTTTCCTCCAGGACACGTTTCGTCTTCAGACAAGTGGAACAGATATTAACATTTATATTATATTTATATTCATGATGAACATGTACAACTAAAAGTCACAGCACATTGCCATGTGGGCAACTGCCCCACAGCTGCTCAGAATCAACCAATGAGATAAGGGGATTCTCTCTGTAGAGCCAGGAACCGAATCCTGGCATCAGAGAGAGAGAGAGAGAGAGAGAGAGAGAGAGAGAGAGAGAGAGAGAGAGAGAGAGAGAGAGAGAGAGAGAGAGAGAGAGAGAGAGAGGGAGAATCTGAGAGAGAGAGAGAGAGAGAGAGAGAGAGAGAGAGAGGAGAGAGAGAGAGAGAGAGAGAGAGAGAGAGAGAGAGAGAGAGAGAGAGAGAGAGACAGAGAGAGAGAGAGAGAGAGAGAGAGAGAGAGCGGGAGAATCTGAGAGAGAGAGAGAGAGAGAGAGAGAGAGAGAGAGTATATAGATGGGTAAATAGAGTTATAGATAATACCATACATCGAGATAGATAGATAAATAAATAGATAGAGATGGATAGAGTAATAGATATATAGTGATAGATATATACCGTACATCTGGATAGATAGTTCGACGGTATCTAGCAGAAGCCAGGACATAAAGCTAATCTGAGAGCATGCGTCGGTGAATATTTATAAAATGACATTTAAGGAACGTGTTTTATCCTGCGTGCCGCAGGGCGGTACTAACCACCGGCATGCATCATTTAGAGCAAAGTACCAGGAGTCGGAGAACATCAGCGAAGTGACGCAGACCAGGGCGGCCCAGTGGGCGTCCAGCCGCTACCGCCACGCCGGGCGGCGGGCGACATCTCCGCGGGGGAGAGGCTCCGTCCAGCTCCGCCTCTGACCGGGGCTGGAGCCCGATGCCTCGCTGAGGAGCTGTTGGATTAGTATGAAGGGTTGGTGGTTATAAGAGGGGCGACAGGGGGGAGAAGGGGCTCTGGACCGGGGAACCGCCGGCAATCTACATCAGGTTCTAACCGGTCCGAAGCGGTGAACAGAAATGCCTCACCTTTCATCTGGGGGGGCTCTGTGTGTGTCTACTGGGGGGGGACAGGAGGTCTACCCTCAGAAGACCCTCTGGTTGACGTCCTTCAGGTCCTCCGGCCGTCGGATGGCCTCTCGTATCCCAGAGTCTTCATCTCTAAGACGGGCCGCCCCTGGACCCCCTCTCTGCTTTAAACCCAGCAGGGCTGCTGGCTCTCTGGGGGGCCGGGCCCCTGGACCCCCTCTCTGCTTTAAACCCAGCAGGGCTGCTGGCTCTCTGGGGGGCCGGGCCCCTGGACCCCCTCTCTGCTTTAAACCCAGCAGGGGCTGCTGGCTCTCTGGGGGGCCGGGCCCCTGGACCCCCTCTCTGCTTTAAACCCAGCAGGGCTGCTGGCTCTCTGGGGGGCCGGGCCCCTGGACCCCCTCTCTGCTTTAAACCCAGCAGGGCTGCTGCTCTCTGGGGGGCCGGGCCCCCTGGACCCCCTCTCTGCTTTAAACCCAGCAGGGCTGCTGGCTCTCTGGGGGCCGGGCCCCTGGACCCCCTCTCTGCTTTAAACCCAGCAGGGCTGCTGGCTCTCTGGGGGGCCGGGCCCCTGGACCCCCTCTCTGCTTTAAACCCAGCAGGGCTGCTGGCTCTCTGGGGGGCCGGGCCCCTGGACCCCCTCTCTGCTTTAAACCCAGCAGGGCTGCTGGCTCTCTGGGGGGCCGGGCCCCGGACCCCCAGCCCATCTACAGCGCTCCCCAAAGGGACGATTAAAGAGACGGCCGTTTACTGTAGAAGCCTTTATTTTGTAAAAAGTTTGTTGTTTGAATGATAACCCTTTTTTACCACATACTTGAACACTTTGTATTTGTAGAAAACACATTTTGTTCAAACACCTAAAAAAGCTGATTGACACTATAACATTAAATTGCACTGACAAAAAAAATACAACTTCATACCACACGAATGCTGATTCCAAGAGAACTGGTACTCCAATTGAAATCAAACACCTTAGTAAACAACGGAATTAAATAAGCGCCCAATGTGAACAAAACAATTACAGTACAAAAACCAAATGCATTTTTTTCTTCCAGCGCCAGTATATCTGATGATTTACATTTCTTTCTCATGATAAAACAACAACAGTAATAATCCAACAATCCATAACAAATGCAACAATACAATAAATCAGAAATGAACAAATTAAATAAATCACTTTTTTTTTGTTAAAAAAAACAACAGGTTTTACTTTGTGTTTTTCATTCTTAATCGCCAAATTTCATGTAAAGATCGGAACTTGATTGGTCCCCAGGCTGCTGTCCTACTGTGGCTCTGGGTTCCACAGACCACAGACCACAGCAGCCGTCTGGGCGAACCGGTCTGCAGGGACTCTCCCTCCTGGCTCCGTGCTCTGAGCGGTGAATCATGTCAAAGCGTTACGCTGAACTCGACCAAACTACAGCGTCCACCTGCTGCTGTTACTCCAAACGGTCTAAAGCGAACCACACACAACCCGGAGACAGGCCAACACGCTGAGGGGGCTCCGGGGAGAAGGTTCTCCCATCGAGAGGGTTCTACCAGTGAGAACAGAACGTTCTCCCAGTGAGAAGGTTCTCCGATGAGAAGGTTCTACCAGTGAGAACGTTCTCCCTGTGAGAAGGTTCTCCAGTGAGAAGGTTCTACCAGTGAGAACAGAACGTTCTCCCAGTGAGAAGGTTCTCCGGTGAGAAGGTTCTCCAGTGAGAACGTTCTCCCAGTGAGAACGTTCTCCGGTGAGAAGGTTCTCCCAGTGAGAAGGTTCTCCCAGTGAGAAGGTTCTCCAGTGAGAAGGTCCTCCCAGTGAGAACGTTCTCCCTGTGAGAACGTTCTCCGGTGAGAAGGTCCTCCCAGTGAGAAGGTCCTCCAGTGAGAAGGTCCTCCCAGTGAGAAGGTTCTCCAGTGAGAAGGTCCTCCCAGTGAGAAGGTTCTCCAGTGAGAAGGTCCTGCCAGTGAGAAGGTTCTCTGGTGAGAAGGTTCTCCCAGCGGGTGCTGTCTGGGTCTCATGTAAACACGGGGCGTGGAGGTCCTGGTTGTGGAGGTCCAACGCAGGAGGAATAGAAAAATAGGAAAATGAATCCTTCCCAAAACCCAGGTCATGCAAAACAAACCCTTGAATACGGAGCATGGGGACGGCACAGGGCTGGCCCAGGGGGGGGGCGGCACAGGCTGGCCCAGGGGGGGGACGGCACAGGGCTGGCCCAGGGGGGGGGCGGGGGAGCGGACCGGGGGGGCGGGGGTCGGACCGGGGGTGGCCCCCCAGGGTGACGCCCCAGGGGCTGTTTGGTGGCTCTGTGGAGGGCGGCGGACGGAGACGTATGGCTTAGTGAGGCCGCTCCCACTTCCTGCTTCGCTCCGCCTGGGGGCGTGGCCCGCGTGCGTCCGGGGGCGTGGCCCGCGTGCGTCTGGGGGCGTGGCCTACGTCTGTCTCGGGGGTGTGGCCCGCGTGCGTCTGGGGGCGTGGCCCGCGTCCACCGTCTGTCACCTAACCTACAAGCACGAAGTCGCGACCTATCTGTAAAACCTACGAACGACGCCGGGAGGTCAAAACAAGATGGCGGCTCTAGACTAGTGACGGCTCGGGTCCTCGTTTCCACGACGACAGCTCTAAAGACGAACAGAGGTTTCCCGGGCCGCCGTGAAACACCGACGCTGAACCTCCCTAACACAGACAGAGTGAACAGTGAAACTTGTGTTACTATTTACGAAAGCACTGTTCGTACGAAGTGCGCGTCACGTTCCACTCCTGGTGCGAGCGTGGTTTATATCTTTGGTTTGCCGCCACCGCTCCTCAGCCGGTTGGTTCCGGCTGCGTCGCCGCACAGTGCCGGTGGGGTGTGACGGGCTCTGCTCTCTGCTACTGTTGGCCGACTGAGAGGCTCCACAGGAGCGGTACGGTCAGGGTGCCCCCGGTGGAGCCTGGTGTCACTACAGCCTCACAGGGCGACTGTGGGCCTCCTCTCCTACCACCTCCCATCTCCAGGTCCCCTGGTCCTACATTAGCCCCCCACACACACACACACATAAAGTAGGTGAGAAACGACCACTAGTTCACGTGTTGCTCACTCTGGGTTTTACGATTAAAACAACTATTATCATCTGAACAAACGCGCAGCAACAGAGAAATCCACCGGACGGCAAATTTTATTTTAATTTAGAAAACGTCTAAAACGAGTTAGAAAAGAGCGAACCGATCCGTCTGTCGGCTCATCAGGTCTCGCTATCGTCGCGCATCGGACACGCCCCCGGGCGACGACTCGGGAGACGGCTCTGGGGTACGCGGTACAGACCCGGAGATGGCGGGCGTGTTCTCAGTGCAGCTTCGGACGTACGTACGCCGTTACGTCAGAGCTCTGTACGGACGGACGGACACCGTGCCGTGAGAGTCGCCAGCTCCGATGAGCCAGCCCCCGGGACACCCCCCCCGTCAGACCTCCTGCTGTCCAACCATGCTCCGTATCTCTCCTCCTCCTCCTCCTCCCCCCTCCTCCTCCTCCTCCTCCCCCTCCTCCTCCTCCTCTCCTCCCCTCCTCCTCCTCCAGCTCCTCCTCCTCCTCCTCCTCCTCCTCCCCCTCCTCTCTCTGCTTCTCTTTTGTTCTCTTGTTTTGAGGTTTCGTTTGCAGAAGTTTGCCGATGCTAGAGAAGCCTTCCATGCCGGTAGCAGTGAGGCCAGCTGGTATCACGAACTGCCATGTTTTTGTCATGCATTAAGAACTATTTAGTAAAAGATATCATATTTACAGTACAATTCACATGTAATTACACATATACACTAGAGGCAAGAAAATTCACATTGAAATCAGTTCAACAGTTTTTTTTCTCCTCCTCTATACTCTTACGTCTTGAACATAAGTCTTGAAAGAAACATAGTTGTACTCTTAGATAAGAAACGAAAGCATAAAAACAGATATTCTCACAGCTTTGGGGGTGAACGGGGGGTTCCAGGTCCAAAAAGCAGGTCAACGTGTTTGGTGGAGGACTTGTGGAATCACCGCAGGCATGCAGTGGCGAGCGCCTGGTGTGAACGTGTTCAGCCGGACCGAGCAGCGATCCAGAACCCGGGATGTAAACCACCAGCGGCCAGGGCCGTCAGGACTTCAAGAAAAGGAACAACAACCTAGAGGCCAAAGGTTGGGGTGTATGGGTGTCACAGTTCCTGTGTGTAGGTGAGTGAAGTGATGGACAGCAGAACAGATCACTACGCCTTCAACGCCTCTCTGTTCACGGCGGATTGTCCTTACTCACAAACCCTGGTGCCAATAGTGTATGGTCGTCAATAGTCAACAGTCAAACTCTCTTCACAGTTTGACTGTTTGCCCCAAGGTGTAGATAGGTTGTACAGAACATGTACAAAATATACTTTCTTTTATAAATACATCATTGAATTCTAAACTTTCTTTGCGGAGGTCGGGGTTAGGTTGTGTTTAGGACACGAACCCACCTGAATGATCCTGATTCAGCGATGATAAATCACTCTACTCACCGGGGGGTATCATTTGGTAACTATTAATCTGGGGAAACCGAATCAACCGCCATTCTTCACCTGATTGCAGAGTGCAGGAGTGGTGGAGGGAGCGGAGGTAAAGACGACTGAGATACGGAATGAAACCGTCCCCCCGGGCGCCTGCTGTTACCGCCATGGCGCCCGCCTCGTGGTCGCGGTCCCACGCGAGTCTGGATGGGACACGGGGGGGGGTCCTGAACGACAGCCTGGACGTCCCACCACCAGCGTGGGATGTACCTCAACATCGACGTCACACAGAAGAACGCGGACTAACGGAGGCTGCTTCCAACAACCACAGATCCCTTCTGAGGAACACCGCACGGAGAAAACCTACACCATAATAGCACATGATATGATATGTCAACGACCAGTGGGGGGGGCTTTATGTGGCTCTGGGAGGGGGTCCCTGTTGGCTCAGATTTAGTGCAAATTCAATGGAGTCTTTACTCACAGACTCTACTCAGTGCTCACAGAGGGACGCTCTCGGCTCAGATGATGGTTTTTGTTTATTTATTTTTTTAAGAGTAGTTTTAGCTACAGAACTGTACTGAAGGTATGTCAATCAATGACCCACTTCCTCTCTCCCATCTCTCTCTCTGACTCCTTCCTCTCTCTCCCTCCCTCTCCCTCTCTCTCTCTCTCTCTCTCCTTCCCTCTCCCTCTCTCTGTCTCTCTGACTTCTTCCTCTCTCTCTCTCTCTCTCTCTCTCTCTCTCTCTCTCTCCCTCCCTCTCCCTCTCTCTCTCTCTCTCTCTGACTTCTTCCTCTCTCTCTCTCTCTCTCTGACTCCTTCCTCTCTCTCTCTCTCTCTCTCTCTCTCTCTCTCCCTCCCTCCCTCTCTCTCTCTCTCTCTCTCTCTCTGACTTCTTCCTCTCTCTCTCTCTCTCTCTCTGACTTCTTCCTCTCTCTCTCTCTCTCTCTGACTTCTTCCTCTCTCTCCCTTCTATCTCTCCGTCTATCTCTCCCCTCTTCTCTCTCTCTCTCTATCAGGACTCATTAGCCATTTCAGTCGGACAAAGACCTTAACTACTATGTAACAGTGATGGAATCTTCCTAAACTTGCACAGGCGTGTGGTTAGCGTGTGTGTGTAGTATGAAGACGTGTTCCTTCTCTCAGATCATTCTAGAACACATCCCCAAGGACAGTTCTTGGATCCAACGTACAGAACTCCTCTGAGCTCCGAGAGGCCTGTGCCCGCAGTCCACGACTCCGTCCATGAACACGTCAGAGACAATGAGCCTCATCCATTCTTTACCTCACCCTATTCTATCTATCCACACACACATACATACACACACACACACACACACACCGTGCCCAACAGAGTGCACGTGTTCAGCTAAGCCTTTCGTGGTATCGCGTTCTGCTAAATCTCTTAGTCTCCGGCGGGTTTCTGCTACTGTGTGGATACACAACGGCTCTTGGTATCTGGCGCTCCACTCGTCTTTCCACGCGTTTCTTTGTGTTATGGTGCAAAATGAGGTCACTAAAAATGTCTCTGTTCTTAAATCTATAGGTCTTCACAAGCCTCTGCGGTCTCGGATGAGTTGAAAAAAAAAAGAGGAAAAAAAAAAGAGAAGGATATATGTACTGGCGGAAAGCGATGCGGTCTCACTGTAATACTGTATGTCACTGTAATACTGTATGTCACTGTATTAATGTAACACTGTAGTAATGTATCTCACTGTAATGTTTCACTGTAATAATGTAAGTCACTCTAACAATGTATGTTACTGTAATAATGTTTCACTGTTATATTGTTTCACTCTAACAATGTAAGTCGCTGTAATAACAGAGTATGGACTGAACCCTGGAGGTGGTCCAGATGTTCCTAGTGTTCCTCATCTGGGCCGAGACAGGCCCAGATGTTCCTAGTGTTCCTCATCTGGGCCGGGTCAGGCCCCGTCTCCACCCTCTGACCCCCGACCCACCACGACTGCAGCTGCCCCTAAACATCTTAGAGCGACTTCAGCCTCAATACGCCGTCTGCACGGCGCCGGGAAACCAACGGTTTGAGGAGCGCAGCACGATGGAGCCGGATGTGTAACACACTTCAGGATACGTCTGATTCCTGCCCGGCAACAGGCCGTGAACGGCTGAGGAGTTTAGCCTTGAGAAGGCGGATCCATTTATGAATGAACGTGACCAATGGAAACTTGCCAGGATAAAACTGAAAAATAATATCGTATACTGCAGGAGTTAGAGGCTTTTTGGTAAATATTTTAAATCCTGGATATCCATCATGACTGCATACTTTAGTTCATGTAATACTAATATGTGTCTAAATCACTACGGTGCTCGAGCCGTGAATCCTTTGTGTGTTTGTGTGGATGTGTGTAGTAAATAGTTTGGGTCTCTCTCCTCGACCTCATTTCCCCGGCCCGCGCCCGCTCAGCCAGAACGCTTCCCTCGGAAACACTCCACGCCTCCAAACATGCCGTGGATAAAAACCAACAAACACAAAGTGTGTCTCTCACCAGAGCTCCCAAGTCTCTGTGTCAAACACGGAGGAGGATGTGATGTCAGAGAGCAGGATGTGATGTCATCTAGAGAGCGAGTGAAGCGGTCGTAATAAACTAAATATAAACGCGTACAGGTCAACTGTTAGAAACAGGGTCATGAGACTAAAACTTCAAAATGTACAAAATATCCTTGATCCTCGTTTCCTATTTTCTCCTCAAACAATCAAAAAGAGCGATGCAAACCGTTCACGCATAATGCCCTAACGCTAAAACAAACCCCAAATATCACAGTATCTCTCAGAAAACGAAATCATATCTACAATGATCCGCATCTCATTTCTCTTTTTTTTTTTTTACCGTAACGGAAAATATCCACACACACGCACACACACACACACAAACACACACACACACACACACACACACACACACACACACACACACACACACACACACACACACACACACACACACACACACACACACCTCCTCAACCTCCTCAAAACAAATAAAAAAATGTGGTAACAGACATAACGGACAGAAGTTTGACACAAATTCAGGGGCTCGAAAAAAATTAAATAAAAAACTTTTTTTTTTCTAACACAGACCGTCGATGTCCGACAAAGAGAGCGACATCACTTCCTCTAAACGAGGCATAACCAATAGCCAGTCCCGTGCATGATGTCCATGGGCGATGCATGTCTGTGTGTGTGTGTGTGTGTGTGTGTGTGTGTGTGTGTGTGTGTGTGTGTGTGTGGGCACACGTGCATGTCGCGATGACGTCACGGCCGAGTGGCGCGGCCGCTGGTCAGACGGCGGTCTGATGACGGCCCAGGAGAGGATCAATAAAAAGCCGATCGGCGTCTTCTCCGCACTCTCGCCCCGCAGAGTTCCACTTCCTGTTGTTTTGTTTGTTATTTAGCAAAAATATCATGCAGTCTTAAGCTCCGACGGCCCCACCGCCGGTCCAAGGTCGACCCGGCCTTTTGCCGGAGCGGGAAAAAACGGTAAAACAGAAGGAAAAGAAAAACTCCCAAGTGTTGTAACTCTTCCGGCGCGATTCTTCAGAAACATTCACGTCATCCGATGAACACTTTGTACAGCAGAAAGGTCCTTCGAATTCACATGTGTGTATATATAAATATAATATATAGAAATATGCATATACATATGTTCAACTTGTATATGTGTATACATATTCAGCAGGGGGGAACTGTATCAAAGCCAAATCAACGAGCTCTCAAAATATGGCCCATTATTCCTATGGGGGTGCGCCTCAGTTCACGTAGTACAGCCAGTAGATGAGGTTGAAGAAGCCGAAGGTGATGGGGAAGATGACGCGCGACCACTTGTCGATGGTGCTGACGTCCGCCAGGTTGGGGATCTTCAGCTTGAGCTTGGACGAGCGCCGCCGCAGCCGGCAGTTGGCGCGGCTTCGCATGGCGCCGCGGTCCAGCGAGTGGTGGCCGAAGCCGTCGCGCTGCGTCATGGGCTTCCTGAACTGGACGCTGGAGCTGTCGAAGGACATGACCGAGTTGAGCGAGTCGCTGACGCTGCCGCCGCCGCCGTCCGACGGCATCACCTCGTTGTTCATCTCCAGCGTGGTGAGCAGGATGTTACCGTAGGCGTCCACCTGGGGGAGAGGGGGGAGAGGGGGGAGAGGGGAGAGGAGAGGGGGGGAGAGTGGGAGGGGGAGAGGGGGGAGGAAGAGGAGAGGGGAGAGGAGAGGGGGAGAGGGGAGAGGAGAGGGAGGGAGAGAGGGAGAGAGGGGGGAGAGGGGAGAGAGGGGGGAGGAAGAGGAGAGGGGAGAGGAGAGGGGGAGAGGGGAGAGGAGAGAGGAGAGGTGGGAGAGGGGAGAGGAGAGGGGGGGAGAGAGGGGGAGAGGGGAGAGGAGAGGGGAGAGGGGGAAGAGGAGAGGGGGGGAGAGAGGGGGAGGAAGAGGAGAGGGGAGAGGGGGGGAGAAGAGGGATAGGGAGAGGAGAGGAGAGGAGAGGGGGAAGAAGGGAGAGAGAGAGGGGGGAGGGGAGAGAGGGAGGAGAGAGGAGAGAGGGGGAGATAAGAGAGAGGGTGTAGGGAGAGAATGAGGACGGGTAGAGAAGGGAGAGAAGCAGACCAGATAGCGATAGAGTGAAAGAGAGAGAAAGAGAGAGAGTCAAAGTGAGTCAGGTGTGGCCCATAAATCCCCCCTAGCCCTCCTCCCCACCCCCTAAGTCCCCAGATGAGTTCTGTATCTACCAAGTTAACTACACAGGCCATGCACCCCCACCCCCCACCCCCACCCCCCCTCCAACAAGCCCCTCCCCCTATCTCCTAGCTAAAGCAGCATGCAGGGATGACATGGCGGTCCTGTCCATCATGCGTTAGAGACACACATAGCTGTTATCTACGTTCACATGTTAGCGGTACACAAGTGATTCATTAAAGAGCCGCACCGGTCTGAGTGATGAAACCACGGCAACCGTCTCCTGGCTTCATGAAGCATCCGCTACCCGTAGCATTTGTCAAAATTGCTTTGTTGTGGCGAGCAGTGTTCAGCACGCGTTCACCCTCGCAACGAACACAAGAGCATTCAGCACGCGTTCACCCTCGCAACCCACGCAACAGCATTCAGCGCTTCTTTACCCTCGCAATGAACACAACAGCATTCAACAGAGTTCACCCTTGCAACGCACACAACAGCATTAAACACGCGTTCACCCTCGCAACGAACAGAAAAACATTCGTGACAATTTCACCCTCGCAACGAATATACACAACAGCATTCAGAACTTTGTCATATAGGACTTTGATCACCACACAAGTTCTCGGCCCGATGATGAGTTTCTACATAGACTAAAGTGCTGCTGCTGTTGTCAACATTCGTCTGAGAAAAACTCTTCGATGCTCTTCTTCAGGATCGGTACCAAAAAGCAATTTTAACAATTTCTATGGGTTGTGGATGTTGCAATGATTCCAGGAGAGACAGATGGTTTGATCAGCCAACGGCGGGTCCTTTAAAGTCTGGACTAGGTGAGTAGCCCTCATCTGGAGGGCTCTGACAGCAGTGTCCTACAGCTGTGATATGATTTCTAAATCATGTACCCCGACTTTTCTTTGCTCCTCGAGATAGAGATTTCTCCGCTGTGTAAATGACCTGAAGGTGTTGGTTTGATACGGCGCAGAAATGGAGTCCTTGCAATGTGAAAGAAAAGATGAAGAGAACATTAAAACACCTATAAAGTACTGACACAGTAAAGCATGTTTTTGATATAAGGTCACAAAGTGCAAAAGACAAGTCATTTAAAAACAGGTACAACTCTGGAGAAGCATTAGTCGTCTTTGAGGAAACGAACCACTCAACACAAGGGGCTTCGTTTAGGGCTCCTTACGAGGCCGTTTCAGGACACTCGCTGAAGCTGCGTGGCATCATTGAACAATTTTTATCTTTAAAAGTTATGTAGAAAAACAAAAACGAAACACAAAAGTAAATCAGTCAATGAAAAGTTGTTTTGTTACTCTTTAAAAATAAAATAATCACAAGCGAAGCAAAGGTGAGTATCCAGGACAGGGGGAGGGAGGGAGGGAGTGAGAGAGAGAGAGGGAGGGAGGGAGGGAGGTAGGGAGGGAGGGAAGGAGGGAGTGAGAGAGGGAGGTAGGGAAGGAGGTAGGGAGGGGGAGGGAGGGAGTGAGAGAGAGAGAGGGAGGGAGGGAGGGAGGGAGGGAGGTAGGGAGGGAGGGAAGGAGGGAGTGAGAGGGAGGTAGGGAAGGAGGTAGGGAGGGGGAGGGAGGGAGAGGGAGGGAGGGGGGAGGTGGAGGGAGGGAGGAGGAGGGAGAGAGAGAGGGAGGGAGGGAGGAGGAGGAGGAGGAGGAGGGAGGAGGGAGCGGGAGGGAGGGAGGGAGGAGGAGGAGGGAGGCAGACCTGTTCTCGTAGTCTCTTCTCCTCGTATCGCGGGCGCTCGTTGTTGACCTTGTTGATTCTCTCGTTGATCTTCTTCTGCTGCTGCGGCCCGCGACCGAAGAAGACGTAGTTGACGAAGGCGTACTCCAACAGCGCCAGGAACACGAAGACGAAGCAGCCCATGAGGTAGACGTCGATGGCCTTCACGTACGGGATCTTGGGGAGCGTCTCCCGCAGGTGGGTGTTGATGGTCGTCATGGTGAGCACCGTGGTTACGCCTTCGGAGGAGAACGCCACGCACACAGACCATCTCAGAACCAGTTCAGGGCGGATCAGAGAGGGTTCTGGTCAATGCTGGCACTAGAAATGCATTTTTCGGTCATTTTTAGTTGTTTTGAGTAACTGGATTAATGCGAGCTATGGAATTATCATTAGCAGGAACAATTAGCAGTGATGAGTATTGACGGTTCGGGTTTTCTCAAATGATACCACCAACAAGTACCTTCAATTCTAGTAAAGAAAACGAGCATTCACCACTGTTCCTCTTCCAGGAACGGTGGGAGTTCTACGAACGTTTTTGGAGATAGCGTTTCGTGGAATAAGAATCTAATTTGACTTGATTCTTTTTGAGTAGCCAGAGACTAAGTTCAGACAAGGTGCTGTTTGTGATTTCAGTTAAAGCAATCATTGTGTCTGTGAGGGGACGCCTTCCAGCTCTGTGCCGCAATCATCTCATCACCAGACAGTGCTCGGCAATTCCTATGAATTTACACGACTTAAATTAAATACATTTTGAAAAAAAAAAATCACAACTCTTGCATAAGTCGTACGGCGGCAATAGGCGATAATAATAATCTACCACTCTTATCTATCACAAAAATATTTGTGAGTGAAAGTTGGTAAACTATGGGGAGCGAGAAGGAAGGAGGAAGAAAGAGTTGTACCGATGCGAAAACAAAAATAAACCGATGCAAAATGATGTAATAAGACAAAACATCTGAGAGGTTCCAAAAAAATGAAGATCGATTCAGAAGACATGACATGTCTTCAGGAGACATGACATGTCTTCCAGTCGCCATCTTAGAGCCTCTTCAGAACTCAACTGGCGGTGGGGTGTTGGGGTTCCATCTGGAGGTCCAGATGGACTTCCAGATGGAACCTGGTCCTTGGAGGTCCTCCTGGTCTATCTGAGGTCCTCCCGGTCTACCTGGAGGTCCTCCTGGTCTATCTGAGGTCCACCCGGTCTACCTGGAGGTCCTCCTGGTCTATCTGAGGTCCCCCCGGTCTACCTGGAGGTCCTCCTGGTCTATCTGAGGTCCTCCCGGTCTACCTGGACGTCCTCCTGGTCTATCTGAGGTCCCCCCGGTCTACCTGGAGGCCCTCCTGGTCTATCAGAGATCCCCCCTGGTCTACCTGAACCCCGGGAGGCGGGTCTTACCCAGGGCCACGCGGGCGGCCGAAGCGTCGTAGTTGATCCAGAAGGAGACCCAGGACAGGATGGTGATCAGGATGGAGGGCATGTACGTCTGCAGGATGAAGTATCCGATGTTCCTCTTGATCCTGAAGCTGAGCGACAGGCGGGGGTAGGAGCCTTCAGGAGGAGGAGGAGGGGGAGAGGAGGAAGAGGAGGACATTGCGTTAACATTGAGTCATTATCCACAGCGAGGTCCTAAGCTTCATTCAGAGTAAGGCTGAGTACAATCCAAACGTTCTATCAGAGTTAGAGGAGCTACCAGCACGCCATGGTGCTAGCAGCCAACTCAACGACGACAGGAGGCTGGCAGCAGCCATCGCTATCACAAATACATCGTTACTAAATGTAGTTTTTGTTTTTCATCAGCCCATTTCCTCCAAAGCAACTTACAGTGAATTGTTTATCGATACAGTACATTTAGGAGCACAGAAACCAGGATACAGCGGCTAGGGGTTAGACAGTAACCACGATACTGTAGGGGTTAGACAGTACCCAGGATACTGTAGGGGTTAGACAGTAACCACTATACTGTAGGTAGGGGTTAGACAGTAACCACGATACTGTAGGGGTTAGACAGTACCCAGGATACTGTAGGGGTTAGACAGTACCCACGATACTGTAGGGGTTAGACAGTAACCACGATACTGTCGGGGTTAGACAGTAACCACGATACTGTAGGGGCTAGACAGTAACCACGATACTGTAGGGGCTAGACAGTAACCACGATACTGTAGGGGTTAGACAGTACCCACGATACTGTAGGGGTTAGACAGTAACCACGATACTGTAGGGGTTAGACAGTAACCACGATACTGTAGGGGTTAGACAGTAACCACGATACTGTAGGGGTTAGACAGTACCCAGGATACTGTCGGGGTTAGACAGTAACCACGATACTGTAGGGGTTAGACAGTAACCACGATACTGTAGGGGCTAGACAGTAACCACGATACTGTAGGGGTTAGACAGTACCCACGATACTGTAGGGGTTAGACAGTAACCACGATACTGTAGGGGTTAGACAGTAACCACGATACTGTAGGGGCTAGACAGTAACCACGATACTGTAGGTAGGGGTTAGACAGTACCCAGGATACAGCAGGTAGGGGTTAGACAGTAACTGTGATAAAACAGGTCTGGTTAAGGACATCTTGCTCATCTGGACTGTGGATAGTGCCAGTCATGTTTGGCGAGGTACTTGGCAGTTAGTCCCCGCTAGGCTATCACTACGCTATCACTAGGCTATCACTAGGCTATCACTACGCTATCACTAGGCAATCACTACGCTATCACTAGGCTATCACTAGGCTATCACTACGCTATCATTACGCCATCACTAAGCTATCACTACGCTAGCACTACGCTAACACTAGGCTATCACTAAGCTATCCTCACGCTATCACTAAGCTATCACTACGCTATCACTAAGCTATCACTACACTACCCTGCCCCTCTCCTCAAACAGAGAGTCAATGCCTCCTACAGTCGGTTCTCTGACGATGGGCGCGGCCGCCATCGCTCCATTTGTTCAGACGGAGCACTTCATTTCCCCACAGCGAGGGAGTTCTTTCCAGGGACGGGTTCAATTCCAATCAAACATGGCAGAAAGTCGCAAACACGGCAAATTTTTCTGCAACCCCTTATCTGTGCAGGCAGCTCGCGGCCCAGAGGACCGGCACAGAGAGCGGACGTTTACCACCGCTCAATCTGTCCTCTAAACATCACCAAAAGGGCGGTTAAAACGTGTTTAGTTACAGCGCGGCGCAGGGACCCGACACAGCCCAGCGAGACGCAAAGCGCAATATCAGCTGCTGCATCCATTGATTTGGGATGTTCTTCTTCTTAGTCATTTCAAGGAGATACAGCAGAAAAGGTTTGGCAAACCTGTAGAAACTGCGTCCGTTATAGGGCGGGGGATCTGTTCAATTCAAGTGATCATTTAAAGTTAGCTTTGCTCTTTGTTTACCACCGAGTCGTGTAGCGGACCCCTTCTCCCGTAGAGACTCACAGTGAGGAAGATGCACGTCCCTGCAGGCTGAACAGCTCGGGGTTAGCTCATCTCGCTCAAGGTTATGTTGCATACGTTGGGGATCAAACCCAGAACCTTTGGGGTTGGAGCGGGGGGCATAGATTTATATGCGGACCCGCCCCTGGTCCCGGCCCCCCTGCCCCCCTGTCCCGGAGATCGAGGGACAGACGGACCTCGGCGGGGACCCCGTCGGTCGTACCTGTGGTGAAGCGCACCTCCCTGGACACCAGCCGCAGTGCCACGATGGAGAACTGGGGCAGCTCCAGCTTGTCCACGCCGGTCACCGCGCTGTCCCCGCCCTGCCAGAAGAACACGATGTCGTCCGTGGTGTAGCCGTCTGGCCGGGGGGAAGCAGAGAGCACCAGAGTCAGTCTACAATAACCACCGCTGCAGTCATGCATGCCTCCCCAAGCGGAGGGTTGTTGTTGGATCCGACCATCTGGCCGAGGACATGTCGTAGCTGTGTCAGACAGACGCTCCCACCGAGAAGTATGGAGTGTGTGGAGGACTTTGTGAGAGGAAAACAGGAGGATTCTGTTGTTAATGCGGCAAAGGAAGACAGATTGTCTGTGCGGCGAGAATAAAGCAAAGTGTTGCATGGCTGTGCGTTCTCGCTCTCACCAGGACGCTGGCACCAGATCTGCTCTCCAAACACTGCATTTTCAATTAGTGAGTCCAAAAAAAACGAACTGTTGCGGTAGTCATCCGCTAACTTTACTGGCTGCCAACGCTGGGTGTGGGGGGGGGTGAGAGGAGGTCAGAGGGCAAACAGAAAGCTGGCAGGGTGTTGCGTGTTAATGTGTTGGTGCCGGGAATTCAGTCTCACGCTGAACACAGCGCCAGCGATTAGTGGAAAACTGTTGGGAAGAGGTGACGATGTCCCGACCATGAAATTATAAAACGACAAAGGACAGAGGGCTAAGAATAGCGTGTCGGAGCGTCTGATTCGCTGCTGGTGAGGTGGTGGGAGACGGGTTTTGTCCGGGCGTTTATCTCCCCAGAGCAGGCGGCACATGGCAGTGTGTCGTAGTCCTCATGTACAACGGGGGTTTCATCAGCATACAAACACAATTAAAGGCCAGTACTAGTGATGCTCTGGCGGAGGCAGGGAGCGCCACTGATCGGTAAAGGGGTGGGGGGGGTTTGGGCGTGGGACCTTGCCATAGCTCTCAGGGATATGAAATGAACGGAAACCTGAGGGGAACGATTGGAGGGAAGTGAGGGGCTGGATAGTGGTGGGAGGACGATCGTAACCTTGACATGAAGTCGCCACGCTTGACATCAGTAAAACGAATGAGGAGGAGGAGGAGGAGGGGGAGGAGGGAGAGGAGGAGGAGGAAGAGGAGGAGGGGGAGGAGGAGGAGGGGGAGGGGGAGGAGGAGGAGGAGGAGGGAGAGGAGGAGGAGGAGGAGGAGGGAGAGGAGGAGGAGGAGAGGGAGGAGATGGGCAGGAGGCTGCTGGCTGATAAAAGGGTTTGTCGCCGGGAACACGGGGAAGAGGTGAGAGGATTGAGATATTTCCCATGCTCCTTAGCGACCACAATACATAAAAATGACTTATGGTGCTCGCTTATGGCAGACACCACTTTGAAATATCGGAGTTAACTTGATTTTTGCCCATTATCAAAGGGACAGTTCGCAGGTTTAACACATTTAAGCCGACTGTTAGGGTTGTGGGAAAGAGCCTTTAAGTACCGCAGTTAAATTTCACAATATAATCGTGTCACCAGACTGAAGTGACGTGTGGCGTCAGTTGGTGGAAGGAATATTTATCGAATGCAGTTCTTTTTTAAATTTAGGAAAAAGAACAACAACAACAAAAATAATCAGCTAACGATCCCGTTAAGCTGAAGGTATGAACCAAGGCGGTTTGTACATTGAGCCCCAGAGAGGAGCTTAACAAGAGTGTCCGCGGGGCAGCGGGGGCGCTCTTTGGGGCAGGTCGTTGTCTACGGGCTGGGCTCCGCGCAGCACGCCCAGCCCTCGGCGCCTCGGACGCCACGCCCTCGGACGTGGCCTCTCCCAGTCATTAAAGAGGCGGGCGGTCTCTGGGGGGGCGTTAGCAGCAGCAGATCCTCCCACTAACCTACAGTCGCCCGCCCAAAGCACGTATAAACGGAGAGCTGGCGCCCGACGCTTCTGCACCTCCGTAGCCACGGGGGGTTGACCTGTCAGCAGGCGCAGGCAGGGGGGGGGGGGGGGGGGGCTACGTCTCCAGGGACCAGATGAGGGCCCCTGTACAGCTGCGTTCTGTTTGTACATGTTTTATAAAACGCTTTGTGATTAGGGTTGAGATCAGAGTGCACTGCCCCCTGAATTCCAAACAGTCTTGCCCACTTATCACATGGATTATGCCAGCATATACTCATTTGCCTGTGCACTTTTTTTTATCATTTATCTAAGCCAATAGAATCAGGGGTGCCGTGTGTTGGGTGCCCCTCAGAACCACCTCAGGTGTTTCTTTAAGACGTTTGCTGCAGAGAAAAGCTCCCGTAACGCTCTCCTTCGTATTATATTTCATATGGTAATGCGCTGGTTCAAACTCTGAACCATAACATGATCAGAGAACGCCGGCCCAGGTACCAACTCCTCTCTGCCGCCGTCCAGAAAGACCCTGCATATTTAATAGACAGATCCAGATGGTCTGTAATTAAATTGATTCATGAGTACTATTGTAATACTGAAATATGCATTCCCTCAGCAGAAGTAAAAACCCATGAGTGCAGTAAAGTCTTTTAATTCGCTGTATCATATATACTGCATATCCACGTAGTCAGCAAAGTAGCGATGCCAATAAGGGAATCAAACACCATTTATTTTATGAAGCTTTTCAACAATTGACGCGGCATGATGGATGCGTGCCGTTTTTCTCGCAGCGCAAACGGTTTTCATTCAAATCGTGTTACCTCTCCGCTTTTCTGTTGACGAATCACAAGCTTTTTTCCCCTTTAATTATTTGTATGGATTTACATCTGTGTGATCGGCGCCAGTGAAGGGTGGTTACACAACGGGGCGAGGGGTTCGTCAGAGACGCTCTCTGCCTTGTCATGCGGCCGCCGCGCTGACTCGCAGACCAGCAAAGCATGCTCGGTGGTTTCCATGCCAACGCTTCGTTGGTAACCATGGAGCCAAGTCCTTTTTTTTTTCTTTTTTTTTGTGAAAAATAAAAGAAAGAAGAAGTTCCATTTGATGTATTCAGCAGCAGCTGTTTGGGAGCGTTCTAGCGGACTCACCACCGTTATCGATCAGATGAATCCAGCGCTGATGGGCTCACTATGATGATGTCGCTCATTAGTGCGCCACAAATTAAATGACTATTTGACCCCCCCTGAAAAAGCCACAAATCATGTTTGACTCTGCGTCCGATTAAATTGAAAGCGTAATCAATACACATTAGCCCGGGCGTTCGATTCCATCTCCATTTGTCATTGGGCGGCCTCTTGTTAACATGGGTGTGTATGGACACACTTCACACACTGGACTGATCATCAGCCTCACACCAGGGGGCTTCAGACGCCTCAGAAGGGCTTCTGTACCTCAACGGGAATCCTTACGTTGATTTCATTTCACCACTGCATCTTCTACGCTTATGTCCTGTTTTAACCACAGTGCACATTGGGAAAATATTATATCAAAATATTAAATTATATCTATTTTATTACCCACAAACATTGTTTAGATGCATATCTATATCTGAGCTGGATGCATGGAGTGGAGATGGGGGGGGCAGGGGCCCCAGGGGGGGGGCCAGGGCCCCAGGGGGGGGGAGTGGGCCCTCAGAGGTGCGGGCGGGACCACAACAGAGACTTGTAGGTGTCTTTTGTTTGGCACTCACAGCTCTCGATCTCCAGGGTGCAGTTCTGCTCGTCCAGCGGGTACCGCCGCAGGTCCATCATACAGGCGGCCGTGGTGGTGATCCTGGAGAGGGGGAGAGGGGAGAGGGGGAGAGGGGGAGAGGGGGAGAGGGGGAGAGGGGGAGAGGGGAGAGGGTTAGCAGGGTGGAGGAGGGGGGAGAGGGGTAGTGAAACAGTGGACCTAGTTCTTATCCTTACGGTCCTGGGAGTCAATGCATCCTGAGCATGGGTGGGCAGTAGGTAGGCCTCAAACCCCTAACCCGGGCGGTGTTGAGGCCTTGCACTACCGATGAGCTAGACACGGAATCAGATCCCCACGCTGACCTTGCCAACGCCTTGCTAACCAGTTGAGGCAGACCGGACCAGTAAGGTTTTAAACCGTGGCCTTATTTACTAGAAGTCTCTGGTTTGGACCGGTTTCGTCTGATTTGGTGTCAAACAGAATCAGACCAGATTCTCGTTCCCCAAACCTTTCCTCTGCACTCTGTGATTGGCTGCAGCTCTGACCGCACAACAGCAAGTGAGTAGTGGCGCACCTCCTTCCTAGTCTTCCATTCAAAAAGATGATCTTCCACATATGCAGACGTGATGATGTGGTGACGGAACGCAACGGAGGATTGGAGCGGAATCGTCCTCCAGGACATGTGACATGTTTTAACACGTGTTACGTAATGAAGACATCACGCTGTTGGCCTTTCATGACCTTCCCCCCATGTACCACATGCACACGGACACGCTGAATATATTTACATCCAGAGAACGGGGGTTGGATGCCCGGGAGGGGGTTGGGTGTGAGGGATGAGTAGAGAACCAAATACTACAATATTCCACTCAGAGTACAATGTGAAGGAATGCTTACAGCAGCACAAAACCCTAGGTGCCATGACAACCAGCCCCTCTCCCGTTATCGATTACCAGGTTAAATATACTTTATTATATTCTCATGCGCTCCCGTAGGATTGAAACAAGAATGATTTTATTAAGATTAAAAAATATTGCAGAGCAATATGGAAATGTAATTATCTTTTATTCAGATCAATCTCTGTCACACGTACACAAGGTTTTCTAAATTGATTTTAGATCCTTATTCTTTTTTCCGCGCTGCTGACGTGCAGGAGTGCGGCGATATGAATGATGGAGGCCCCGCCTCTCTGTGGCCATAAATCCTGTTGCCGTGCAGGAAGGCGGCGGAGGAGCCCAGCCGCGCTGCTACGGCGGCGTTTAGCTGAAGTATCTTATACACAGATAAATAATTCACCCCGAGCGCGGCTCATTGTCAGCGCTCCGTCGACAGCCTGTTCCTACACGGCCAAGGTGAGGAGCAAGCGGCTCACCTCGGAGCTCCGGTCTGCTGGGGAATCGACTGCTGCTGAGACCACGCACTAGATGTTTACACCGGAGCTCCTCTCACTCAACCTGGGACTCCGAGGAGGAGGAATCATCTGCAGCACAGACCACAGACCAGACCCCAGACCAGACCCCAGACCAGACCACAGACCACAGACCACAGACCACAGACCACAGACCACAGACCACAGACCACAGACCACAGACCAGACCACAGACCACAGACTGCAGACCCCAGACCACAGACCAGACCCCAGACCAGACCCCAGACCAGACCACAGACCCCAGACTGCAGACCACAGCACAGACCACAGACCACAGCACAGACCACAGACCACAGCACAGACCACAGACCACAGCACAGACCACAGACCACAGACCACAGCACAGACCACAGACCACAGACCGCAGACTGCAGACTGCAGACCACAGACCCCAGACCACAGCACAGACCACAGACTGCAGACCACAGCACAGACCACAGCACAGACCACAGACCAGAGACCACAGCACAGAGAGATGAAAAATGTATACGAGCAAAATAAAATATAATTAAACAAACAATTACACGTTAAGAACAAAGCAGTGTTAAAAGATTAGCACACAGAATGTGAAGGTTTATCAGCAGGTTTATAAATGTCCAATAGGAGAATATAGAGGAGGAGAATATTCAGTAGCAGTGTAGTCTTAGCGTTAGCAGTGTAGTCTTAGCTTTAGCAGTGTAGTCTGAGCGTTAGCAGTGTAGTCTTAGCATTAGCAATGTAGTCTTAGCGTTAGCATTGTGGTCTTAGCATTAGCAGTGTAGTCTTAGTGTTAGCAGTGTAGTCTTAGCGTTAGCAGTGTTGTCTTAGCGTTAGCAGTGTAGCCTTAGCGTTAACAGTATAGTCTTAGCATTAGCAGTGTGGTCTTAGCGTTAGCAGTGTAGTCTTACAGTTACCAGTGTAGTCTTAGCGTTAGCAGTGTGATCTTACATTAGCAGTGTGGTCTTAGCGTTAGCAGTGTGGTCTTACAGTTACCAGTGTAGTCTTAGCGTTAGCAGTGTTGTCTTAGCGTTAGCAGTGTAGCCTTAGCGTTAACAGTACAGTCTTAGCATTAGCAGTGTGGTCATAGTGTTAGCAGTGTAGTCTTACAGTTACCAGTGTAGTCTTAGTGTTAGCAGTGTGATCTTACATTAGCAGTGTGGTCTTAGTGTTAGCAGTGTGGTCATAGTGTTAGCAGTGTAGTCTTAGCGTGAGCAGTGTAGTCTTAGCGTTAGTAGTGTAGCCTAGTGTTAGCAGTGTATTAAAAAAAAAAAAAAATAAGAAGTAAACGCTGTAAAAAAAACAATCTATTATTATTATTATTAAAGTTAGCAGTGTAGTCTGTCAGGTTTCTATTATTATCTGTGTTCATCCCTTTTGTTTTTCTATTTTCTGCTCAGCCCTGTCAATTTAATTTATTTTGTTTTAAAAATAAATTGTACGGTTATTATTATTATTTTGACATGTTGGATGGATTGTGCATGTTCCCATCTACGATGCCCACGTATAGACGTCCAGCACCCCCCCCCCCGCCCCCCATGTGTAAGACATGATATGCAGTTATGTTTAAAATATAGAGTCTACACTGAGTTGTGTGCGTGTTGAAAGCTATAGCTTAAGGGACGAGGCAGCCCTGTTAAATTAACCACGTCCATTCTGTGAATGATGCTGTCGTTGAATATAATTGGAAAACAAAATATGTCGTTGTCGTTCCCCCCCTACTCGGCGCACGCACACACACACACACACACACACACACACACACACACACACACACACACACACACACACACACACACACACACACACACACACACACACACACACACACACACACACACACGCACACACAGAATACACTGAAATTACCTTTATTTACCCAGGCAAGCAAATTAGGAACAAAATTCAAATTTTCAAGGAAGGGAGGATACTATGAAGGAACTAGGAATCTAGGAATGCACTAGTAGGAGTATACTAGGATATAACTAGGAGGAGGATACTAGGTAAGGATGGTAGGATGGTGAAGAAGAGCCTCAGAGGATAAGGGAGGTATGTGTGGGGGAGCAAAGAGGATGAAGAGAAGCAGAAGAGAGAAGCGCTCAGAGGAACGTCCTGTTTCTTTATGGCTCCCATTGATGCGGAGACGCTTTCTGCAGCAGCAGCTCTGCATTCAGACGCTCTGTATTGTGTTGCTATCTCCCGCCTTCCTCTCTACCGAGGACCAGGAACTATTGATACGTTGGCATGGCATTAACCATCCCGCCGTTCCCAACTGAATTACCCCAGGAGTTGTTCCAGGAATGCAGTCTCAGGCGTTTGCGGACTGGGTTGCGTTTACGGAGGCCGTGTTGATTCTTTAAATAAGGGACCTATAGAGAAGACGTATGGCACAAACCTGCCATAAAAATGTGCACACGCCGTGCGGCCCCCTCAGAACTGCAAAGGAAGCGCGATCCGGAATAAAAAGCACGAAGTCAGCCCCCTCTCGCTGATGGAGTTAAAGCCGGAGTTATCGGGGATTTCTATAGACGTTGTGTTTTAAATTGATGTTTACGCTTCTGTCAGCACAACAGATTCAATTAGGAGCGAGGCAATGTTTTACAAACACATGTTCTCTATTATTCTAATGATGCGTGGACACATACACACACACAACTACACACTGGAAACAACATTGTGAATATACTCTTTATAATACGTTACGAGATTAGTTTGTTTGAAGACTTTGAACTTTTCTTCTTGGAAATGAAGTATCAGCAAACTGTTTTCATCATCAAAAACGTTTACTTTCGAACTAACGTGAGGTCTAGAGATGATCTAGAGACGGTCTAGGTATGATCTAGAACCGGTCTAGTACGATCTAGATCCGGTCTAGTACGATCTAGAGACGGTCTAGTACGATCTAGAGACGGTCTAGTACGATCTAGAGATGGAAATAGGTATGATCTAGAACCTGTCTAGTACGATCTAGATCCGGTCTGGTACGATCTAGAGACGGTCTAGTACGATCTAGAACTGGTCTAGGTACGATCTAGAGACGGTCTAGTACGATCTAGAACCGGTCTAGTACGATCTAGAGACGGTCAAGTACGTTCTAGAACCGGTCTAGTACGATCTAGAGACGGTCTAGTACGATCCTGAACCGGTCTAGTACGATCCTGAACCGGTCTAGTACGATCTAGAACCGGTCTAGTACGATCTAGAACCGGTCTAGTACGATCTAGAGATTGTCTACGTTCAATCTAGTTGCGGTTTAAGTACGATCTAGAGCCGGTCTAGGTAGAATCTAGAGGTGGTCTAGTACGATCTAGAGCCGGTCTAGGTTGAATCTAGAGGCGCTAACCCCTGACCTAGCACGGCGGTCAATGAGTCGTCTCTCTGCACACTCTGCAGATCCCGGCGGACCATCGATCGGGTCCATCAGCGATCCGTCTGAGTCTCTCCAGAGGGGCGTGGCCTCACCAGGTGAGGCCACGCCCCTCTGGAGAGACTGACGGATCGCTGAGCTTCACAGATCTGCTGCTGTAGCGTAGAGACGGCGTGTGCAGTGCCGTAGGTCTGACCCCGACCGAGGACAGGATGTCGACTAACGCCTGGCCCCTTCCGGACCGGGCTCTAGGGAGTCTCTCTCTCTGGACGGAGGAACGCTTAGCACACATGAATATACAAGATGATGAAATGTTTCCTATGTTTTAATCAAAACCTTTTCTCCTCATTAATCATGAATGAGGAGCAGGCTGGGGAAGCGGTCAGAGAGTCTGACTCCCTGAGAGGTTGGGACTGCAGCCCTAACACACCCCAACCCCGCCCGGGTCATCAATGAGGACTGTCTAACCCCGCCCGGGTCATCAATGAGGACTGTCTAACCCCAACCCCGCCGGGTCATCAATGAGGACTGTCTAACCCCGCCGGGTCATCAATGAGTACTGTCTAACCCCGCCGGGTCATCAATGAGTACTGTCTAACCCCAACCCCGCCCGGGTCATCAATGAGGACTGTCTAACCCCGCCGGGTCATCAATGAGTACTGTCTAACCCCAACCCCGCCCGGGTCATCAATGAGGACTGTCTAACCCCAACCCCGCCCGGGTCATCAATGAGGACTGTCTAACCCCAACCCCGCCGGGTCATCAATGAGGACTGTCTAACCCCGCCGGGTCATCAATGAGTACT
>NC_082388.1:27510006-27522382 GCF_031168955.1 Gadus macrocephalus
GGGTGGTGTAGCGTACAGCGCTAACTGAGCTAATGTAATACTAACAAAGCCTGTCGTATCGGGTGGTGTAAGTACTGCGCTAACTGAGCTAATGCTAACACAACCCCGTCAGATCGGGTGGTGTAGAGTGCTACAGCTAACTGAGCTAATGCTAACACAACCCCGTCAGATCGGGTGGTGTAGGGTACAGAGCTATATGTTTCTTTAGTTGATCATATCCTTGTCTTCGACTTAGGAGAATGAAAAATATAAATAAATCTCTCAATGAAACCTTGCAGATCCAAACCAAGGAGCAGATGACAAAGAAGAGGGAAAATATCAGTTTGGAAGGAAGGACTCATTATAATTCCTGTTTTCCCAGATAAAAGCAGTCCTAAAATTAGTTGTTTTCATAGATGGCACGTATTTAAAATATTATTTTTTCCTCGATAAAAGCACCACAGAAGTCCAATATAACTGAGTTCTTATGACGTGTTCTTGTACATCCAGTCTTATAGTTGTGGACTGCTAAGTGGAGTGAGGAAATGTGAGTTATTCAGCTAGACATAAAATGACCTACATATCTCATATCACAGTCTTGTCTTGTCCTATTAAAGGCGTATCCAATACAAACACCACACACACACCCATGAGGCAGTAGACCCTGCTTCTTCACCTTAAATACTCAAACATACATATTCCCATGCTGATTTATATTGTAATGTTTACAAAATTAAATTTAAAAATATTTATTTTACATTTACGTACTAAATAGTAGAATTTATATTAACGCTGGAGTTGGTGTGGTTTTCGGGTGTTAAGATCAAAGTTGATTTAATGTAATGTAAATGTATTTGTCAAGCACATTTAAAAGACAACAACAGTTGACCAAAGTGCAAAAAATATATTCAATGTATTTAACAAAACATTGAAACAATAAAGTCAAGCTAATGCTTGTGTGTGGTTGTGGAAAAGGGGAAGGCTACCCACTCACCATGTTGACTTCGGATATCGAGTCGATGCTGGCGATGTTGATGCTCATTCCTACGATCACTGGAAGACCTAAAAGAGAGCAGGCAGAAGAAGAGCAGAGAGTGGTTACCAATACATCCTCAACTCTCCTACATTCAGGGAAAGACCTTGAATAACACTGGTCCAAACAACTAACCATGCTAATATCAAAGCTAAGTGGCTAACCCAAATCTAACAGAACATACATAGAACATACATACATCTACAAAACGTATCCACAAACAAAAGGGGTCATTCTTTTACATTTAGAAACATCGGACAACCAGTTGGCAATTTGATCCGTTGATTCAAACAAAAGAGCTTTTTGTTGAAAAGCAGCAACATTTGATTGGAAGAAAATATATGGAACCGGCCTTGAACTGCAGTGGAAATTAAAGAGAGAGATCGTCAGCTAAAAGCCATCATGTCGACACGTAGAAGACTTTTCTCCATAAACTGCTACAACAGTGTTTCGGCGTACAGCTGTGCGTTTCATCCATCCTCTCCTGGAGGAGATGGGAGCCAGCGGGGGCCATCCTGTTCTAGGCCAACATACACCCAGCCGCCCCCTCTTCATTCTGCCCGCATGTAAGAGCATCCCGCTAATTCAGTTACGGGGACGGAGTTAGCAGCGAGTCAAGCGATGTCAGGCCCAGGGGGGTGGGGCGGCGGTCTCACCGCGGGCGAGGTGGCGTCCGACCCCCCTGAACTCTGAGCGCGTGCAGATCTCCACGCCGTCAATCCTCACATCATCACCGTTACCGCCCGCCGCCTGGCACCGGGCCAAGGAAAAGACAAGTTGCGGCAAATATTCCAATCTCTGGAGGAAGGTCACCGCCCGCCTCCGCCCCCCCCCCACCCATCCATCTCCCACCTCCTCGGTGTCACCGCCGGGAAACGGACTAATAAATAAGGGCATGCTGTGGTCCCGGGCCGGCACCCGCTGGGCAGGGAGCAGATCCATCACCGCGATGAGCACTTATCACTTAGAAAGCCCCGTCACTGAGACAATGCTTCATTCAGACGACTGCTGTTGTTGTGGGCGTACGTACACACCGCCTCGCATGTCGTCCCAGCATGCATTAGGGCTGGGAGAATGCTCTTCTGTCAGAGCATAAATCCAGACGGTCCTCATGGCCAGCGAGCCATGTGGACCGTCCTCTACCATGCGTACGTTTCAGGACCTTTTAAACTCTGCTTTGGTCACGGACCACATAGTACACGTGCACTCCCTCACAGGGTGATACTGTACGCTACTTGTCAGCTAACCGGGATTCATATAAAGCGACTTACAGCTAATTCAGACATAGGTACGAGGGAACTAGGAGGTAAAGGTAGAAAGGGGACATTGGGGATCGAACCCTGAACCTTTCCCCAGTGAGTCAAACCCCCTCACTAGGCGATCGGAGACTATCCAGTCTGCGCGCTGAAGCCCATATTCATCCAGCATCCATCTTAGTGGTCATTAGGGCGGAGTGGGAGAGCCTTCTAGAATGTTTGGAATCCACGACGACTATATTGAACATGTTTAGCTCTGCGTTCGTTCCATTTCTGACCCAGGCAGCATTTAAAACCCGTTTCAGTTGAGTTGCCATCCCCCGAAGGTTCTGGAAGGTTCCCCCTGCCGCTGGGAGGACGAGGTCCGTGGTCTCCTGTGTCCTTCAGGAGGTCTGTGGTCTCCTGTGTCCTTCAGGAGGTCTGTGGTCTCCTGTGTCCTTCAGGAGGTCTGTGGTCTCCTGTGTCCTTCAGGAGGTCCGTGGTCTCCTGTGTCCTTCAGGAGGTCCGTGGTCTCCTGTCTCCTTCAGGAGGTCCGTGGTCTCCTGTGTCCTTCAGGAGGTCTGTGGTCTCCTGTGTCCTTCAGGAGGTCTGTGGTCTCCTGTGTCCTTCAGGAGGTCCGTGGTCTCCTGTGTCCTTCAGGAGGTCTGTGGTCTCCTGTGTCCTTCAGGAGGTCTGTGGTCTCCTGTGTCCTTCAGGAGGTCTGTGGTCTCCTGTCTCCTTCAGGAGGTCCGTGGTCTCCTGTGTCCTTCAGGAGGTCTGTGGTCTCCTGTGTCCTTCAGGAGGTCCGTGGTCTCCTGTGTCCTTCAGGAGGTCTGTGGTCTCCTGTGTCCTTCAGGAGGTCTGTGGTCTCCTGTCTCCTTAAGGGGACAGCGAGCTGTGGAGTTCTCCGTCCGGGCCGCGTGGACCAGGTTCCAGCGACTCTGGAGGAAGGTGGTTATGGTGCAACGGCCTGAAACCCTTCCCTCCCTCCCTCCCCCCTCTCCCCCTCAAACAGAGGGACCCGAGGTCGTGCAGAGGTCCACACGACACTGGCACTTCATCACTAATGTAGGGCAGAACTCCCCCCCCCCTCCCCCTGCTCTCCTCTCACATGACACCACGACCGTCCAGCTACACACTTCCTCCTCGGCCCGACATCACTTCCTCTCCCGCGCGGCAACGGCACTATGGATATGCGTGTGAGGCTCGTCCGATGAGGATGCATTATGCATGCCGGCCGCCAGATTATGCTCGGTGACATTTGCCCCGTCTCCCTGGATCGGGGGGGGGGGCACTGAGGGTATTTATACCCTGGGTGCCCCCCCCCGTCTCCCTGGATGGGGGGGGGCACCCAGGGTATTTATACCCCTCGGGGGAGAGGAGGCTCTGTGCTGCTGACCTTTGACCTGCACATCATCGGGATTCTGATTTATCCGTTTCTAATCTTATTTATTGTATTTGTCTCAGACCTTTTCTTGGGTACTCCTGAAGATAAATCTAAGACATTACTATTTTAAAAAATGTTATAATATGATATCACTGTATGGTTGCATTAATATAATGATTATTATGATAATAAGTCCTCAGACCACCCAGGACAGCAGAGATTATTACATATCAACATAACTGTATTGTCATTTGTACTCTGAATGGCGCAGTCGCTCGTAATGGCACCGTTCAATAAGCCACTGGCAGCAGCTCTGAGGGTAGATAGACCCGCTGGGCCTGCGTCTGGAGGAGAAAGGTTAGGAATTAGCATATTCCTCTCCCATCATTTGCATATCATTGCATATAAAACCCTGAAGGGTTTAAGGTCGCAGAAGCTCCGCCCCTTCAGCGCAGAGCGGCGGTGGTCCTATGAGGGAGACATCTGCACGCGGACGTCACGAGACAAACGCCCGCCGACCTCGCTGCCAACCTCGTCACCGAGTGGTGACATCACCAACATCCCATCGGAGAAGGACTCCGTGGCTGTCTGAAGCACCAGGTGTCCCCTTCCTGAATCCTACGCTGTCCAGAGCTGGCGTGGTCGTGGTGGGACAGACGGGAGGCGATGCAGGAGCCGCTCAGAGCAGACGAGGGACAGAGCGGGAACATGGGACATGGCGGTGTTCCGGTACGACATGGCTCTGGGAACACTCTAGCCCTCCGACTCCTCGGTCCGGTTTCATCAGCGACTTCCTCCCACCTCCGCTCCCGCTCTTACAGTATTGATCGAGGAGGCCGGGGGGCCGGGGGGGGGGCCGGGGGGGGGCCGGCCTCAGACCCACTGCCTCCATTAGGGCGCCTCCAAGCTTGGCCTCACTCTGGACTCCAAACTACCAGCGAGCGCACAGACCTTGACTGAAAGCCTCGGTCCTTCCACCGACGCCGCCTCCCTCCGCCTGCTACAATAAATGCCCTTCAGTGTTTCCATATTCCCTGACCCATCACTTTCTCAAATAAAAAATAGAAAGAACCATCACAAAAAAAAAAATGTGAGACCATTTTCCAGCACCCCGTGAAAGCAACCAGAAACAGTTTCCCCCAGAGATGTCAAAGTACATTCGTTCATGAGATGAAAACAGAACGCGGAGAAAGTCCCTCTCTCCCTCCATCCCCCCCCTCTCTCTCTCTCTCTCTCTCTCTCTCTCTCTCTCCCTCTCCCTCTCGCTCACTCTCTCTCTCTCTCTCTCTCTCTCTCTCTCTCTCTCTCTCTCTATCTCTCTCTCTCTCTCTCTCTCTCTCTCTCTCTCTCTCTCCCTCCATCCCCTCTCTCTCTCTCTCTCTCTCTCTCTCTCTCTCTCTCTCTCTCTCTCTCTCTCTCTCTCTCTCTCTCTCTCTCTCTCTCTCTCTCTCTCGCTCCCTCTCCCTCTCTCTCCCTCTCTCTCTCTCCCTCTCTCTATTGCTTTCTATTTCTCCAGCTCTGCATATTTTGACCCGGCTTCAGTGAAACAGAGGAATCCACTTTGTCACTATACAGCCTCCGAGAGTAAAACCATTACCCGCGACCGCGCTTCACAAGACGGGGAAAGGGGGAAAATACGACACTTCAGCAAAAGCACATTGAAGTAGTCTCCTGTCAATTTGGCCTAACTTAAAACACGCTGTAGAGGCAAGAATTTAAAAGGAAACCACCGCATTCGGCACAAACAGCTAACCCGCGACGGACAGAGAGTGATGCTGCCGGTGTTGTATCAGCGTTATTGAACGATAACTCAAAAGCAGGACAAGATTGTTCGCTGTGCGACGATGGCAAAAATAAAAAACTGGTGGCGTTTGGCTGTGTTCCTACAGAGGTGCGTCTCCTCACGCCAGCCGACACACAGTGTAGCGCCCTGTTGATCACGCCATGCCCTCGATTCAGTCGACTCAAATGTAGTGGGCCCCCACACACACACACACACACACACACACACACACACACACACACACACACACACACACACACACACACACACACAGACACACACAGACGAAAACCTTCTGATAATCAACTCATTGCTTAGCAACAGTGGTTCCATAGCAACTGTGGAGTATTTTCTGTGCTCTCCCTGTTCAGCAGCGCGGTGTGCTGGCTTCAGCCGGTCTGTGTCCATATTAGGTTTTTTTAAACGCTACGGAATGATTTCTGTTGAGATATCTTTATGGGAGACAAAAAAAACACATTGGATGAACCAACTTGCTGTCTCACACTACATGCCGTAAATAACCCCTCACCACCATTTCCTCCATCATCACCACGTCACCAAAATGGTGGAGGGAAGGGGGCTGCTTTGATTTTCTTTGTGTTGTGTTTGTGTTTGCTTTCGGTCGATCCCACATCCTTTAAACTCCCGCTCCACGTCTGTGGAGGGCGATTATAGTGAAGTGTAAATGGGACGTTTAGATTATACATTTACTGTGATTCTACTCTCATTTATTTCTATCTAACCGTCCCAAACCAGAGTAACAGTGGGCAGAGAAGACACAAAGGTCTTAAGAACAGAGTAGAGACAAAGGTCTGAAGAACACAGAGACGCACTCGACGACCCACCAGAAAGCTAACCCCAATCGAAACACTAGTTTAAACCCTGATGGAAACACTAGTCTAAACCCTGATAGAAACACTAGTTTAAACCCTGATAGAAACACTAGTTTAAACCCTGATGGAAACACTAGTCTAAACCCTGATAGAAACACTAGTTTAAACCCTGATAGAAACACTAGTCTAAACCCTGATGGAAACACTAGTTTAACCCTGATAGAAACACTAGTTTAAACCAACCCTGATGGAGACACTAGTCTAAACCCTGATAGAAACACTAGTCTAAGCCCTGATAGAAACACTAGTCTGAGCCCTGATAGAAGCACTAGTCTGAGCCCTGATAGAAGCACTAGTCTGAGCCTGATAGAAACACTAGTCTTAGCCCTGATAGAAGCACTAGTCTGAGCCCTGATAGAAGCACTAGTCTGAGCCCTGATAGAAACACTAGTCTAAGCCCTGATAGAAACACTAGTCTGAGCCCTGATAGAAGCACTAGTCTGAGCCCTGATAGAAGCACTAGTCTGAGCCCTGATAGAAAACACTAGTCTTAGCCCTGATAGAAGCACTAGTCTGAGCCCTGATAGAAACACTAGTCTAAGCCCTAATAGAAACACTAGTCTGAGCCCTGATAGAAGCACTAGTCTGAGCCCTGATAGAAGCAATAGTCTGCGCCCTGATAGAAGCACTTGTCCGAGCCCTGATAGAAACACTAGTCTGAGCCCTGATAGAAGCACTAGTCTGAGCCCTGATAGAAGCACTAGTCTGAGCCCTGATAGAAGCACTAGTCTGAGCCCTGATATAAGCACTAGTCTGCGCCCTGATAGAAGCACTAGTCTGAGCCCTGATAGAAGCACTAGTCTGAGCCCTGATAGAAACACTAGTCTGAGCCCTGATAGAAACACTAGTCTGAGCCCTGATAGAAACACTAGTCTGAGCCCTGATAGAAGCACTAGTCTGAGCCCTGATAGAAGCACTAGTCTGAGCCCTGATAGAAGCCACTAGTCTGAGCCCTGATAGAAGCACTAGTCTGAGCCCTGATAGAAGCACTAGTCTGCGCCCTGATAGAAGCAGTAGTCTAAACCTGATGGAAACACTGTTTAACCCTGATGGAAACACTAGTTTAACCCTGATAGAAACACTAGTTTAAACCCTGATGGAGACACTAGTCTAAACCCTGATAGAAACACTAGTCTAAGCCCTGATAGAAACACTAGTCTGAGCCCTGATAGAAGCACTAGTCTGAGCCCTGATAGAAGCACTAGTCTGAGCCTGATAGAAACACTAGTCTTAACCCTGATAGAAGCACTAGTCTGAGCCCTGATAGAAGCACTAGTCTGAGCCCTGATAGAAACACTAGTCTGAGCCCTGATAGAAGCACTAGTCTGAGCCCTGATAGAAACACTAGTCTAAGCCCTGATAGAAGCACTAGTCTGAGCCCTGATAGAAACACTAGTCTTAGCCCTGATAGAAGCACTAGTCTGAGCCCTGATAGAAACACTAGTCTAAGCCCTGATAGAAACACTAGTCTAAGCCCTGATAGAAGCACTAGTCTGAGCCCTGATAGAAGCACTAGTCTGAGCCCTGATAGAAACACTAGTCTGAGCCCTGATAGAAGCACTAGTCTGAGCCCTGATAGAAGCACTAGTCTTAGCCCTGATAGAAGCACTAGTCTGAGCCCTGATAGAAACACTAGTCTAAGCCCTGATAGAAACACTAGTCTGAGCCCTGATAGAAGCACTAGTCTGAGCCCTGATAGAAGCACTAGTCTGCCGCCCTGATAGAAGCACTAGTCTGAGCCCTGATAGAAACACTAGTCTGAGCCCTGATAGAAGCACTAGTCTGAGCCCTGATAGAAGCACTAGTCTGAGCCCTGATAGAAGCACTAGTCTGAGCCCTGATAGAAACACTAGTCTGAGCCCTGATAGAAGCACTAGTCTGAGCCCTGATAGAAGCACTAGTCTGAGCCCTGATAGATGCACTAGCCTGAGCCCTGATAGAAGCACTAGTCTGCGCCGGGGCATGTCTTGGCGTTCATGTGTACCTCATCCCGGCCGTGGATAAGAAACAGAGAGCTGGACAATAACCTGACGGAATAACAGAGACACACTTTTGGTTGCAGAACAAAGAGATAGTCCCGCTGACGTTGGCTGTTTTTAAGGATAGGAACACGCAAAGAGAGCAAACAGCTAAAAGGACGTAGTTAATTAGTGATATGAATTGAATAGTAAAAATAATCATAATAACAACATTGTTAAGATGCCTCACGTGTAATGACTATAAATCCTTCCGGTAATGAATCATCTGTTTCATTACAAGAGTCTATTGTGGTGGAGGAGCATTGATCAATGGATGCTGCAGGCCGCCTGACACTTTCATGTAAGACACTGAAACACTCCCAAATGGAAACAATAAATCACCCGCAAACCTATTCATCTGTGGAGAATATGACATATTGTGATGGAATAACTGTTTACCGGATGCTGTTTATACATAAAATACACGCTCATGAATATTTATAATCTATACCAGATCAAGGAACACTTTCTGTTCTACTTTGCAGAAGAGCGTTGTTGGAGCGTGGCTCCACTCATGGAAATGGACAGTTTCTAACATGCCAGTTCTGCTGAAAAACGCCGCTTCTGTGGCCAATATTTGCCCCCCCCCCCTATTAATTCTTTAGTCCAGAGCCGCACACACCCCCCCTCTCCGGCCGTATGTTCCCGCTCCTATATCGGTCGTAATGTATGGAGCTCAGAGTGCTTTCTGCAAACAGCAGAACTCACTCATGCAAAGTTCCTGTGCAACCATTTGTATCAAAAGGCTTCCAGGTTTCCATTTTCTCCTCTTTTCATCGTTCCATTTTTGCGCCACAGTTATGAATTAGTTATGAAGGACACAGCCGAGTGTTTCCACGCACCACGCCCGTTCTGATAGTTTTAGTCGACTGCCGTGGAGCCGTGATGGATGGAAGAATGACCCACAAAGAGCGGAAGAGCGGTGTCCCACCGACCCAACGGAGCAGCCGTACCGCGAGCAGCGACCCTGTTGGGATTAGACACCTTTATCCATGAGACCTCCTGCGTCTCACCTGGAGACGCAGGAGGTTAGGGAGCAGTTGGGGGCTGGGGGACATTACCTTAGACCAAACCGGAGACTTTATTCTCCCAAAAGCAGAAGAAAGCCCTCCATTACACGTCTGAAGAGCTCTCTGAGTTTGTCCGGGTTGAATATGGGTCCAATCTTGTATCGGGTTGTATTTCCCCTTGTGTGGCTTCAAGATGGCCGCCTGCCAGGTTGAAGGTTGGACCACAGCGAGCGCGACAGAGGAGATGGAGTTCAGCGACAAACCGAGAATCCCAGGATGTCTGGTTCCTCCATTATGGGTTCTAAAGGCCCGTAATGTTCCCCAAACCGCCGACTCTCCTGCATTACCCTCGAGAGAGACGTCTGCTGCTCCAACATTTACACGGAGTAGAGAGGAAAAGTAGTCTTAAAAAAGGGTTTGGGAAACATAGAAAACACCTCAAATGAACCATAATGATTTGGATCCTCAGGAACCGAAAACCCAAATAATCCAAACAATAGCGTACGAGAATCATCTTCTCCTCCTTAGATTTGACTTTGTGCCAGTCAAAGGACTTCAGGAGATGCTAACTAACTAGTTAGCATCGAAATAGTTTAGCACCAAAAGTTGTGACACTTTATAATCAAAGTGACACACTGAATTCAACAAACATATCAGAACATTCTGAGGAATGCCTACAGGAAGGTTACGGACATTAAGGACCTGAACCTCAACTATCCTATCCTAACAGTAACTGTGGCGGTGATAGTATAGTCCCAGTATAGTAACAGTAGTAGTTATAATGGTAGTAATAGTATAGTCCCAGTGTAGTAACAGTAGTAGTAATGTTGGTTGTATTAGTATAGTCCCAGTATAGTTACAGTAGTATTAATATTCGTAGTAATAGTAATCGTTTAGTTAAAGTAACGGCAACAGTAATAGTATATTAGTAGTAATATATTAACAGTAAAGTAATATAGATAGTAATAATAGTCATATTAAAGTCATAGTCGTCATTATGGTATTAGAAGTAGTGATAGTAAAGGTAATGGAGATAATAGTATTAGTAATAGTTGTATTAGTAATAGGGATAGTAAAAGTATTAGCAATAGTAGCATGGATGGTCATCGTATGAGCAATAGTTGTAGTAATGAGGTAATAGTAGCTGCAGTAACAGTATTAGTGATAGTAATATTAATAGTTAGTAATAGTTAAGCTGATCAGTCCATCATCCACTGGACATGATGAGGAGAGGAGATTCCCACCGTTTGTCACCATGCCGTGAGCCGTCCTTAGAGGAGCCCTGATGCTGAGCCACACACGTGCATACATACATACATATCTGAAGCATGGGGTTCAGCCATGTGGGGGTTCAGCCATGTGGGGGGTCCTCCTGGCGCCACGGTCGTTTGTCAGCGGGACGCGAGCGGACGCCGGATCCTTGTTTATCTATCGGGCGCCACGGCGACGCCCTGCCCTTGGTCCCCCCACCCCCCCCCCCCCCCCCCGCTGTCAAGGACACGCCTCTCATCAATCAGTCAGCCGCCGAGGACCGGAGGATGGGGGGTGAGGGTGAGGGGAAGGTTGGCGGGTGTAGGTGAGGGGAGGGAGAGGGTGAGGGTGAGGGGAGGGAGAGGGTGAGGGTGAGGGGGAAGGGAGAGGGTGAGGGTGAGGGGGAGGGAGAGGGGTAAGGGTGAGGGTGAGGGGGAGGGAGAGGGTGAGGGTGAGGGTGAGGGTGAGGGTGAGGGTTGAGGGGAGGGAGAGGGTGAGGGTGAGGGTGAGGCGAGGGTGAGGGGAGGGTGACGCTGGACACCAAGTTTTTTTTACGTGTACTTTGCATTCTGTTTTATTCTATCAGAGGTTCTCTTGTGTCTGTGTGGGGGGAGGGGGAGGGGGAGGGGCTAAACACCGGCCTGCATGAGGAGACGAGGCCTGCCATTGGCTGCACCCCGTCACCCACTGCCCCCCCCACCCACTGCCCCCCCCCCCCCCCCCCCCCCAACCACACCCTTCATTGAATCTGAACAGAGGACCTGAGTGGGGAGAGGAGTGGCCTCCTTCAGCTGTTTTCTCTCTTCTCTGCGCTCATAAATCTCCCCGTCGCCACGGCGACCGCCTCCATGCGGCCCGCCGTCCGTAAACTCCGCCCTCCATCCTTCACCCTCAATTCCTCCACCCTCTATCCTCTATCTTCCACCCTCTATCCTCCACCCTCTATCCTCCGCCCTCTATCCTCCACCCTCTATCCTCCACCCTCTATCCTCCACCCTCTATCCTCTATCCTCCACCCTCTATCCTCCACCCTCTATCCTCCACCCTCTATCCTCCACCCTCTATCCTCTATCCTCCACCCTCTATCCTCTACCCTCTATCCTCCACCCTCTATCCTCTATCCTCCACCCTCTATCCTCCACCCTCTATCCTCTATCCTCCACCCTCTATCCTCTATCCTCCACCCTTTATCCTCTATCCTCCAGCCTCTATCCTCCAGCCTCTATCCTCCAGCCTCTATCCTCCAGCCTCTATCCTCCACCCTCTATCCTCCAGCCTCTATCCTCCAGCCTCTATCCTCCAGCCTCTATCCTCCACCCTCTATCCTCCACCCTCTATCCTCCACCCTCTATCCTCTACCCTTTATCCTCTATCCTCCACCCTCTATCCTCTACCCTCTATCCTCCACCCTCTATCCTCCACCCTCTATCCTCCACCCTCTATCCTCTACCCTCTATCCTCCACCCTCTATCCTCCACCCTCTATCCTCTACCCTCTATCCTCCACCCTCTATCCTCTACCCTCTATCCTCCACCCTCTATCCTCCACCCTCTATCCTCTATCCTCCACCCTCTATCCTCCAGCCTCTATCCTCCACCCTTTATCCTCTATCCTCCACCCTCTATCCTCCAGCCTCTATCCTCCAGCCTCCATCCTCCACCCTCTATCCTCCACCCTCTATCCTCCACCCTCTATCCTCCACCCTCTATCCTCCAGCCTCTATCCTCCAGCCTCCATCCTCCACCCTCTATCCTCTATCCTCTACCCTCTATCCTCCAGCCTCTATC
>NC_082388.1:27522482-27542670 GCF_031168955.1 Gadus macrocephalus
TCTCTCTCTCTTCATATTTTTGCAATGTTTGCAGCAATAACCAGCTAATACTATTAGTTGGAAGCCTGATTTGGTCAAACGTTATGAGTTAAAATTGTGTATGAATAAATAATATTTAGATGCATTTTTTTAATAACTTCTTAAAAACCATGTTGAGATAATTGAATACAGTTGAGGCTAGGATATATTTAATGCATATCTAACTGAATCTATGAATATTAAAAGTGTTCTGCTATTCTATTAGTTGAAACAACGGCTTGTTGATATGTTGAAGCGACCGTTTACTTCATGAGATGCTAATTCAGTTAGCATGTAATTAGCATTTTTCTTCCAAGCCAGTAGACAACAGCTAGCTAGGGGGGGGTGGGCATCTGTCTGCAGATGTTCGTTTAGCCGGCCCTCTCTACGGTACACCACCTCTCTACAGTACACCACCTCTCTACAGTACACCACCTCACTACAGTACACCACCTCACTACAGTACACCACCTCACTACAGTACACCACCTCACTACAGTACACCACCTCACTACAGTACACCACCTCTCTACAGTACACCACCCCACTACAGTACACCACCTCACTACAGTACACCACCTCTCTACAGTACACCACCTCTCTACAGTACACCACCTCACTACAGTACACCACCTCTACAGTACACCACCTCACTACAGTACACCACCTCTCTACAGTACACCACCTCACTACAGTACACCACCTCTCTACAGTACACCACCTCACTACAGTACACCACCTCTCTACAGTACACCACCTCACTACAGTACACCACCTCACTACAGTACACCACCTCTACAGTACACCACCTCACTACAGTACACCACCTCACTACAGTACACCACCTCACTACAGTACACCACCTCACTACAGTACACCACCTCACTACAGTACACCACCTCACTACGGTACACCACCTCTCTACAGTACACCACCTCACTACAGTACACCACCTCACTACAGTACACCACCTCTCTACAGTACACCACCTCACTACAGTACACCACCTCACTACAGTACACCACCTCTACAGTACACCACCTCACTACAGTACACCACCTCTACAGTACACCACCTCACTACAGTACACCACCTCTCTACAGTACACCACCTCACTACAGTACACCACCTCTCTACAGTACACCACCTCACTACAGTACACCACCTCACTACAGTACACCACCTCTCTACAGTACACCACCTCACTACAGTACACCACCTCTCTACAGTACACCACCTCTCTACAGTACACCACCTCACTACAGTACACCACCTCTCTACAGTACACCACCTCACTACAGTACACCACCTCACTACAGTACACCACCTCACTACAGTACACCACCTCACTACAGTACACCACCTCACTACAGTACACCACCTCTCTACAGTACACCACCTCACTAAAGTACACCACCTCACTACAGTACACCACCTCACTACAGTACACCACCTCTACAGTACACCACCTCTCTACAGTACACCACCTCTCTACAGTTCATTACTTCACTACAGTATTATATTATACTCCTACTACAATACTTCTCTACAGTATTATATTATACTCCTACTACAATACTTCACTACAGTATTATATTATACTCCTACTACAATACTTCACTACAGTACTATATTATACTCCTACTACAATACTTCACTACAGTATTATATTATACTCCTACTACAATACTTCTCTACAGTATTATATTATACTCCTACTACAATACTTCACTACAGTATTATATTATACTCCTACTACAATACTTCACTACAGTATTATATTATACTCCTACTACAATACTTCACTACAGTACTATATTATACTCCTACTACAATACTTCACTACAGTATTATATTATACTCCTACTACAATACTTCACTGCAGTATTATATTATACTCCTACTACAATACTTCACTACAGTACTATATTATACTCCTACTACAATACTCCACTACAGTATTATATTATGCTCCTACTACAATACTTCACTACAGTACTATATTATACTCCTACTACAATACTTCACTACAGTACTTCCTAACCACAGTACTATCATGATATAGCACTCTACTACAATCCTTAGCAGAACTTGTTAGCATCAGTTTGACTTCACTTCCATGATACCTAACAGTACTATTTCACAACGACAATATTAGCAGATATGTGTAAATAACGTATCAGAGGTATGTATTTATTTTCCCCCTGCCTTGTAAGTAAATGATCTCCTCCCTAATTGAAAACCGTTTAAATCATTCCTTGTGGTAATCATCGTGGCCACACCTTCGACCCCTGTCATCTACACACCCTTGCTGGCTGACCCCGTAATGGAAGCATAACAATGCGATTAAAAGTCGGACTTGCTTCACTGAACCTCTTTTGTTCCGTCCATCCTTTGTTTTGACATAAGCGTTGTGACCAAAGGCCTTCCGATGGGCTGGCCTGCTTTAAGGGGAGGAGTACTTCTCCTGACAGAGGTGCACCGTCTGGACGGCGGGCCGTGATCTAGAGCCCACGCCCAGGTGCGAGTGATGAATGGGGCTGGCCGTCCGCCCGTCCCCACTCCAGGGTGCTCCGCTGGCAGAGGGCTGTGTTGGCGTGGTACAACCCCAAACTATTATGAACGGGGAGATTAATCACAGCGAGCACCGTGTGCCAGGGCACGCCTACGTTGGCCCCAGCTGTCAAGTAAAATATGTCTTCGTTGTAAATAAGCTTATTCAATTTGTGTCAAGTTTAGTAATGGCTTTTTTAAATTAAACATACGTCCGACACCTAAAGTGCTGCTACGCTAGGGGGCATGAGAAAATGCTAAAACATTTTGAAATGTTGGCAATTAGCTGTTTGTGTGTCTCATTAGCTTAGCTATGGCTCTCAATATAATAGCTAATGTTGTGTGGTACAGCTGTCACCACCAGACACTGGAGGAGCCATTGAGATGTTAAGCTACTGTGGCCTTATGTCGTTTTGCTTGATTATTTTAAGCGAGTTTTCAGAATGAATGTGTTTTAATTTTGCATATTTTACACTAACATTGAATCATTTAGCAGATGTTCTAATCCAGCCCAACTTTTTGTATGTTTGAATACCATATTTGTTTGACAGTTTGAGTGGTTGGTTGGTGGGTTACCATCAACTCGAAGCCGCGTGCCTCAGTTTGAGATGCGTTCCCCAGCCGTCCTTTCAAACGATCTCCCGCTGATGGATCCCCCGCTGGAGAGCGCTGCGCTGTTTGCTGTTTGCTCGATTTATCTCCTCCAAGTCTGAGGCCGAGAGAACGGGACTGACCCATTCTCTGTGAGCGTGGAGGACTGTAGTCTGACCTTTCACAGAGCTAAAGCTTTCTGTTCTCAATAAAATATGATAATTCCAGTTGAAAGCAGAAGCCTGGGCGTCCTTAGACTTCCTCCAGCCTTCACAGGAGGACAACATTTCATAGTTTCCTGACCCGCTAGTCCCATAAAATAGAGGTGGTGTTAGGAAGCCAAGTGAACGTGTCCAGAATGTGGGCCGGTGTTAAGGTGAGAGAAGGAGAGATCCTCCCACATGGCTATCTTCAGAAGAGCAATGCTTCATAAGCGTTTCTGTGAGAATAATCACAGAGAAGTCATTGGTCCTACTTAGACCAGTTGAGACCAGTCCCCGAGGTCCTACGTTGACGAGTGGAGCGCACCAGTCCCCGATCACTGACAGAAATTCTCCAACATTTCTGCTGGTTTTTCACATGAACAGAGAGTTGAGTTGCAGACCGGTCTTTTATGTTAATCACCCGTTAGAAAGTAGCAGAGCGTTAGCGTTCCTCTAAGTGGTGAGATAAGGTGTCGCTGTGCTGAGACAAGTGTCACCGCTCCTCCTTGTCGCCATGCCTGAGACAGACTCCTTCCCTGACATCTCAAACCAACCAGTCACTGCTCAATACAAACTGCTCATTTTCATCCAGTAATTTGTGGCCTTCAGTCCACAAACATTCAGAATTGGACAGTGTTTGGTTTAATTCATCTCTTCACCAGCACAGTGTCCTATTGAAGCGGAACGGTTGGAGGACTGTGTCACTTCCTCTGCAATAACCTTGGCCCGCCCACGGAGGGTATCCTCCTGCAGCAGCAGAGCTGCAGGACGGTGGAGCCGAACGTTAGCTCGGACGAGATTCACTCGAGAGGCGGTCAGTAAGGGGGCGATGAAGGGAGCCAAGGTCCGGGATAATTCAACCGATCCGCCTCGACATTAACACAGACCAATAACACAGACCAATAAAGGCTGGATTTACTGGACAGTGTTAATGTTGAGTTAGCTTTGTTCAATTGTTTTTGATGTAGCCGTGCACTGGAAGGCCCCAGCAAATGTGAGCATTAACATTGTTTCGATCGGTACTTACAGAAAATATACTAGTATGGCGAGCACTTGTAACTCTTTCAAATGGCGTGCTGATTGCCCCTCTTGCTGTAAATCCTTCGCTGGCTCTCAACCCTGGAAGGCTCTTTGAACAGATTGTTGATGCACTTAAACTTATGGCGCTGTTTACAACAAGGGACATTATATATTCTACTAGGGGGAGCTGCCAAATTGGGTTCTGGGCAGCGCCTTAATGGGAGAGCAAAATACAATAAAGAGGGGATTCTCATCCAAAATTGGCACCAAATGTGACAGTAAAACGCTAGTTAAAGTGCTAAATTGCAATTCAATGTAGTTTACTTTTAAAACTTCCAAAATGGCCCCTCAGATAAAGTTTATATGTTTACTTGGTATTATTCATTTACAATGTGTGGATCGCACCGATGCAACCCGTATATAAACGCTACACACGTCAGTCCGGTGTATAAGAGCTGTACTTTACAGTGACTACGACACTGTCAGCCCCGTGTATAAGAGCTGTACTTTACTGTAATGACACTGTCAGTCCGGTGTATAAGAGCTGTACTTTACTGTAATGACAGTGTCAGTCCCGTGTATAAGAGCTGTACTTTACAGTAACTACGACACCGTCAGTCCTGTGTATAAGAGCTGTACTTTACAGTAACTACGACACTGTCAGCCCCGTGTATAAGAGCTGTACTTTACTGTAACTCCGACAGAGTCAGCCCAGTGTATAAGAGCTGTACTTTACAGTAACTACGACACTGTCAGCCCCGTGTATAAGAGCTGTACTTTACTGTAACTCCGACAGCGTCAGCCCCGTGTATAAGAGCTGTACTTTACTGTAATGACAGTGTCAGTCCCGTGTATAAGAGCTGTACTTTACTGTAACTACGACACTGTCAGCCCCGTGTATAAGAGCTGTACTTTACAGTAACTACGACACTGTCAGCCCCGTGTATAAGAGCTGTACTTTACTGTAATGACACTGTCAGTCCGGTGTATAAGAGCTGTACTTTACTGTAATGACAGTGTCAGTCCCGTGTATAAGAGCTGTACTTTACAGTAACTACGACACTGTCAGCCCCGTGTATAAGAGCTGTACTTTACTGTAACTCCGACAGAGTCAGCCCCGTGTATAAGAGCTGTACTTTACAGTAACTACGACACTGTCAGCCCCGTGTATAAGAGCTGTACTTTACTGTAACTCCGACAGCGTCAGCCCCGTGTATAAGAGCTGTACTTTACTGTAACTACGACACTGTCAGCCCCGTGTATAAGAGCTGTACTTTACAGTAACTACGACACCGTCAGCCCCGTGTATAAGAGCTGTACTTTACAGTAACTACGACACTGTCAGTCCCGTGTATAAGAGCTGTACTTTACAGTAACTACGACACCGTCAGTCCCGTGTATAAGAGCTGTACTTTACAGTAACTACGACACTGTCAGCCCCGTGTATAAGAGCTGTACTTTACTGTAACTCCGACAGAGTCAGCCCCGTGTATAAGAGCTGTACTTTACAGTAACTACGACACTGTCAGCCCCGTGTATAAGAGCTGTACTTTACTGTAACTCCGACAGCGTCAGCCCCGTGTATAAGAGCTGTACTTTACTGTAATGACAGTGTCAGTCCCGTGTATAAGAGCTGTACTTTACTGTAACTACGACACTGTCAGCCCCGTGTATAAGAGCTGTACTTTACAGTAACTACGACACTGTCAGCCCCGTGTATAAGAGCTGTACTTTACTGTAATGACACTGTCAGTCCGGTGTATAAGAGCTGTACTTTACTGTAATGACAGTGTCAGTCCCGTGTATAAGAGCTGTACTTTACAGTAACTACGACACTGTCAGCCCCGTGTATAAGAGCTGTACTTTACTGTAACTCCGACAGAGTCAGCCCCGTGTATAAGAGCTGTACTTTACAGTAACTACGACACTGTCAGCCCCGTGTATAAGAGCTGTACTTTACTGTAACTCCGACAGCGTCAGCCCCGTGTATAAGAGCTGTACTTTACTGTAACTACGACACTGTCAGCCCCGTGTATAAGAGCTGTACTTTACAGTAACTACGACACTGTCAGCCCCGTGTATAAGAGCTGTACTTTACTGTAATGACAGTGTCAGCCCCGTGTATAAGAGCTGTACTTTACTGTAATGACACTGTCAGCCCCGTGTATAAGAGCTGTACTTTACAGTAACTACGACACCGTCAGTCCGGTGTATAAGAGCTGTACTTTACTGTGACTCCAACAGAGTCAGCCCCGTGTATAAGAGCTGTACTTTACTGTAATGACAGTGTCAGTCCCGTGTATAAGAGCTGTACTTTACAGTAACTACGACACTGTCAGCCCCGTGTATAAGAGCTGTACTTTACTGTAATGACACTGTCAGTCCGGTGTATAAGAGCTGTACTTTACTGTAATGACAGTGTCAGTCCCGTGTATAAGAGCTGTACTTTACTGTAATGACAGCGTCAGCCCCGTGTATAAGAGATGTACTTTACAGTAACTACGACAGCGTCAGCCCCGTGTATAAGAGCTGTACTTTACAGTGACTCCGACAGCGTCAGCCCCGTGTATAAGAGCTGTACTTTACTGTAACTCCGACAGCGTCAGCCCGTCCCTCGGAGGCCCGCGGCCTGCTCCCCGGGCCGTCAGCCTTGGCGTGCAGCCGTCAGGGCTTGGCTGAGTCCCCGTCTCCAGGTACGGGGAGTCAGGCTGTAAGGCCCTCGCCAGGCTGGCAGAATGAGGTCACTATACGTCGCATGCGCTTCCACCATCACATACAATTTGCGCTCGGCGGCTTTGTGTTTTGTTCTGAACGGCGCATGCATGATTTACACCGCTACACTCTGTGTTGTGGAGCTCCTTTTGCCGCGGTTCTCCTTAGGAACGCTGGCACGCAGGAGATTAGTTGAATAGATTTCCTCTCTAATTTGGATCCCTGCTAACGGTTCCTCCAGGGCACAATGAAACGCTGCGTCTTATTCTCTAAGCCTGTGTGTTTGATGCCTTTTTCCTTTACAATATGTCGTCCGGGAATACGTTTTGTCCCTCAGGGATCGACGGGGATCAGGGAGGGAACGGTCGTCGTTTCATGCGCATCACGATAGAATCATTTGCGTTCGAGCGTTGCCATGGTTACAAATTAAATCCCAGCTCCTCGTTAACGACGTGTAACAAAGGAGACAGGGTGGTGCACGGCGGCGCAGATCCGGTGGAGCGATTACACACCAGCCTAAGATACTCTGATCAGCGTTTGATCATTTCTTCTAAGTGGCTCTCCAACAAGTGAGCAATCAATTTAATCATGCCTGTGGAGGGATTAAGCTAGGGTGGTTGTTTCCCTGGCAACCGGACATGCTGGACTTCAGCCCCCCCCTCCTCACTGACCGACCAGCCAGATTATTCTGATCAGCCACCGCAGAGACCGCCGCTCACCGCCCTGAGCAGAGCGGTGCTCCGGTTCTGCTCCTCTGAGGAGCCGAGGGTCTGAACCCGAGCCGACCAGTGAGCGCCGGGACTGGGAGTGTCAGCACTGGTCTGAGTGTCAGCACTGGGACTGAGTGTCAGCACTGGTCTGAGTGTCAGCACTGGGAGTGAGTGTCAGCACTGGTCTGAGTGTCAGCACTGGTCTGAGTGTCAGTACTGGTCTGAGTGTCAGTACTGGTCTGAGTGTCAGCACTGGTCTGAGTGTCAGCACTGGTCTGGGTGTCAGTACTGGTCTGGGTGTCAGTACTGGTCTGAGCGTCAGCACTGGTCTGGGTGTCAGCACTGGTCTGGGTGTCAGCACTGGTCTGAGCGTCAGCACTGGTCTGGGCGTCAGCACTGGTCTGGGTGTCAGTACTGGTCTGGGTGTCAGTACTGGTCTGCGTGTCAGCACTGGTCTGGGTGTCAGTACTGGTCTGGGTGGTACTGGTCTGGGTGTCAGTACTGGTCTGGGTGTCAGTACTGGTCTGAGCGACCGGAGCCCAGCTGGTGGATCCTCTCCCGGCGGGCGTCTCCATAACGGATGATTTATCGTCAGCGTCGCACACGGACATTAAGCCTCCGGCGGCCATCTTGGTTCACAACAGTTGTCAGGAGTGGTCGGGGAGGGGGGAGGAGGGGGTCTCAGTCCCCCCCATCCGCTGTTGCTAACCAAGATGGCCGCCGGCTGAGTGAGGAATCGTCTGAACCCAAGCGTTGCGATGCGGCTGGCAGCTCGCTCCGCGCCCCCCCCCCGTCACCCTGTCAGCGGACCGCCGAGCGCCTGCACGCCGCGATAAGAGTTGCCACGCCGTCGCCACGGTCACCAGAACAACCGTGACCGCAGCCGTGACATGAGGCGGCGGCGGCGGCCGACGCGCACACACATCAAGTAGCATCATGTGTACCCGGTCGTCATGGAGACAGAGGAGGAGAGGGGAGGGGAGACGGGGAGACGGGGAGAGAAAGAGAGATAAAGAGAGAGAGACAGAGAGATAAAGAGAGAGAGAGAAAGAGAGACAGACACAGAGACAGAGACAGAGAGGAGAGAGAGAGAGAGAGAGAGAGAGAGAGAGAGAGAGAGAGAGAGAGAGAGAGAGAGAGACAGAGAGAGAGAGACAGAGAGAGAGAGGGGAGGGAGAGAGAGAGAGAGAGACTCATCTTCAGGGACATGTTTCCACTGCTCTGAAACACCAGAAGATGTCAGAGGGGTTGGAGTCGATGTCGACCCGACCGTGCAGAGCTGCCGTCAAGGGGAGGGACGTCGCCAGAGAGCCTCTGAATGTTCTACTGATGGAGGCTGCCTCCACCACCACAGAGCTGTGGATGTTCTACTGATGGAGGCTGCCTCCACCACCACAGAGCTATGGATGTTCTACTGATGGAGGCTGCCTCCACCACCACAGAGCTATGGATGTTCTACTGATGGAGGCTGCCTCCACCACCACAGAGCTGTGGATGTTCTACTGATGGAGGCTGCCTCCACCACCACAGAGCTATGGATGTTCTACTGATGGAGGCTGCCTCCACCACCACAGAGCTGTGGATGTTCTACTGATGGAGGCTGCCTCCACCACCACAGAGCTGTGGATGTTCTACTGATGGAGGCTGCCTCCACCACCACAGAGCTATGGATGTTCTACTGATGGAGGCTGCCTCCACCACCACAGAGCTATGGATGTTCTACTGATGGAGGCTGCCTCCATCACCACAGAGCTGTGGAGGTGCTGGAGGTGGAGGCAGCCTCCACCACCAGCGAGCGCGTCCTGCCCACTGGCCCGCATCGCCCTCTGAGGGACAGCTGTGGGCCCCAGCGGCCCTGCGTTGTGGCCCTCAGTCCCGGCCTCCCGCTGTGATCCACTCACGTACAGGAGAGCTCCTCTACTACCACCCAGCTGGAGAGAAACCTCCGCCTCCTCTGGGACACGACCACCACAGGCACGCAGCTCAGAGCTCAAAGCAGAAGCCACTACGCAGCACAACGCCGCTCAGCGCAGCGTATTTCTGTGGTGCCTTTGACTATTCATCCCCCCCCGTCCAGGGACAGGAGTGAGGCAGAGGGCCTGTACCGGGGGGGGGGGGGCACCAGGCTGGCTGAGGGAACATATTGCACAGGAGGCTGGCAGAGAAACAACGCCATGGTAACGCCGCCGCAAGGTGACTGCCGGCCCGTCCCCGTGATGGATGGAGTCACGTGACTGTAGGCGGTCGCAGCGGCGAGCGTCTGTGTGGCACGGCGCTCTGATTACCGCTGGTTCTGCGTCTGTCATTTACGTTAGTAACGCAGGAAGCAGCTCTCAGCAGACTTCCTGCCTGATTACAAGATGATCGACAGCCAGGCTGACGGATCGAGCACATCGGCACCGTGTCCGGCCCCAGCGGGAGAAACCAACACACATGTGTGCCTTTGATAGCAAGCCGCTTTAGACAAAGGGGATTTAGATACAGCAGCCTGATATGCTAAGTAGGCAAACTGTGTGTATGATTTTGTATGCATGCAGCTTTACAGATACATATATTCATCCCATTTTAAATTCAAATGGTAAATAAACCACAGTGTACGCCGACCTGATTTGATTAACATTTGAAAGTTGATGATCGATAGCTTTGAGGATTAATAACTAATATCTAAGTTCTCCAGCGAGCGAGTGTTAAATGTGAGTTGGAGCATCCAGCCTGCCAAAGGATTTCCATATTTTGTACCTTGATTATTGATTCCTCCAGGAAATGTACTCAATATTGATGCTTATGAATAACATTAAAGGTAAAAATAGTCAAAGTATCTTACTTATATAATACTTGTACAACTACCAGTGATAATAGTAACATTAATAATAATATGTTCATCATTTAAAAGAGGCTTGAATCCAAAGAGACTTGAGAGCAAACAAGCAAAAGGGAGCAGCTCCAGAAAACCTTGACTAACTGCTCATATCAAAACAGCCGCAGCAGCCGCAACCGAAACACAAAACAACAGCAGCAGTACATTAAAGTCCCAGAAGACGGCCAGACTGACGGACGTGGGCTGCAGTCTTATCAGAGCTTCATTAGCAGACCTCCTGTCAGCAGAACAACAGCAGCCGGACAGGAGATTAGTCTGTCACTGATGGGGAGAGACGCGCAGGAGCCCGATACACTGGACCTGGACCTGGTGACAGGTCAGCCCCATGCTCCTCCTGCTCCTCCTGCTCCTCCTGCTCTTCCTCCCCCTCTTCTTCATTCTCCTCCTCTTCCTCCTCTTCTTCATTCTCCTCCTCTTCCGCCTGCCCTTCCTCTTCCTCGTCCTCCTGCTCCCCGTGCCCCTCCTCTTCCTCTGCACACTGGCCTCTCTGTGTCTCAGGTATCTCACTATTTGGTGCTCCTTACTCAGTAGCCTAGCAACCGCATCTGTGATGTGCTTAGCTTGTCTAGCGTTAGCTTTTAGCGTACTGTAAAGTCACAGCGCTTTCAGCGACAATAATAAGACCAGCTCTATAATGGCAAATAGGATTTAGAATAAAGTGATATAATCTCTAAAATATAAAATAAATAATATAATAATGGACCATATACCGTAGTATAGAATAGGGTTAATAATAATAATACATTTCATTTAGAGGCGCCTTTCAAGACACCCAAGGTCACCTTACAGAGCATATAGTCATCATACATTTTTTAAAAAAACAAGACATTGTGGAAAAAAAATAATAAATTAATAAATTAACATAAGCAATAAGAAATAAATAAAACAAAAACAAGACAAAAAAAATAAATAATAATCAAAACAGTGATCAGTTAGACGTTGTGAGCGAGTTTGAACAGGTGAGTTTTGAGTTGTGACTTGAAGGTTGTAATGGTGTCTGACTGTTTTATGTGTGGGGGGAGGGAGTTCCAGAGCCTGGGTGCTGAACAGCTGAATGACCGGGCACCCATTGTAGTGAGTCGTGATGTGGGGATACATAGTAGTCTATACAGGGTTATAGAATTCCGTAGTATAATATCATACCCTTTTGAATAATATTAGATATATCAATATAATTTGGTATCACATTGAATCATATAATAAAATGTAGAAAAATGTAATATAATATAGTATCACATTGAATGGTATCGTAATATCCACCGGCACAGTTTGAATGAGATCTCAGGCGGTGAGAGCTGCCATGGCGGCAGTGCTGCAGGCCTCTAAAGGTTAGGGCCTGGACAATACCTGCCATGTTCCATCACCCCACGCCTCCGCCCCCCCCCCCCCCCCCCCGGTGCAAAGTGATCTGTGAGGAGTTGACAGACGGCGTCCTGGTCTGGGGAGTCCGAGGAACAGCGCTCTCATCAGTCCCTCGCCGGCCGTAACGCGACTCGCCCCCAGTCCTAATGTCATTTCTTGGTCCTTTTCCATTACTTAAGAGCGCTGTCTAATGGCTGCGGCTGATCAATGGGTCTTGTTGGTGGCAGGGCGGGGACACCCAGAGCCTCACTGTGCCTGGGTTCCGCAGGGCGGGGTTCCGACCTTGAGAGCTGGTGTTTACGCGTGATGGCGGCAGCTTGCTTCCCGTTAGCGGTGGGCCGGTGGGGGCTGGGGGGGCCGCCCTTGATTTAGCGATGTCCCGGGTCCAAACCTTTTGTCTGAGACTTGGCAGGGACAGTGAACACTCCTGACCTTTGCAGACGGACTCTCTGTTTTTACTGCCGCTGTCTGCAACCTTGGCACCTGACAAGAGCAGGAGCGTGGAGTCTGTCTGGGGCCACCAGGCTACTAGAACGCTGCTTAATTCATCTGTTCAGCGTCACCTCCTCTCCTCTGTTCAGCGTCACCTCCTCTCCTCTGTTCAGCGTCTCCTCCTCTCCTCTGTTCAGCGTCACCTCCTCTCCTCTGTTCAGCGTCTCCTCCTCTCCTCTGTTCAGCGTCTCCTCCCCTCATTTGCTCCCGTCTCTTCGGTGACGGTGGATTAGCCCGCCCAGCGGCAGGCTGTGAGCGGAGAGCGTTCGGACCGCCGACTGAAAGGTCAACCTCCACTTTAGAGTTATGCTACACGCTTCCCTATTCACTGCACACACGTGATCGCCGTAATAGCTTGGAGAAGATTATTATGGGTTAGACGATCTCCCAAACGCGTCGCTCTCTGACGCCGCTGGCCGCGAGTCTCCCTGCGGACCGAGGCTTCATTCAACGCTGGGTTTAGGGAAGGTTCCAGACTGAGTTTAGACTTCCCAGTCACAGAGCCCCTAGCCTGATGCTAGTCACAGAGCCCCTAGCCTGATGCTAGTCACTGAGCCCCTAGCCTGACGCTAGTCACAGAGCTCCTAGCCTGATGCTAGTCACTGAGCACCTAGCCTGATGCTAGTCACAGAGCCCCTAGCCTGATGCTAGTCACTGAGCCCCTAGCCTGACGCTAGCCACAGAGCTCCTAGCCTGATGCTACTCACTGAGCCCCTAGCCCGATGCTAGTCACTGAGCCCCTAGCCCGATGCTAGTCACTGAGCTCCTAGCCCGATGCTAGTCACTGAGCCCCTAGCCTGATGCTAGTCACTGAGCCCCTAGCCTGACGCTAGTCACAGAGCCCCTAGCCTGACGCTAGTCACAGAGCTCCTAGCCAGATGCTAGTCACAGAGCTCCTAGCCCGACGCTAGTCACAGAGCTCCTAGCCCAACGCTAGTCACAGAGCTCCTAGCCCGATGCTAGTCACAGAGCCCCTAGCCTGATGCTAGTCACAGAGCTCTTAGCCTGATGCTAGTCACAGAGCCCCTAGCCTGATGCTAGTCACAGAGCTCTTAGCCTGATGCTAGTCACAGAGCCCCTAGCCTGATGCTAGTCACAGAGCTCTTAGCCTGATGCTAGTCACAGAGCCCCTAGCCTGATGCTAGTCACAGAGCCCCTAGCCTGATGCTAGTCACTGAGCTCCTAGCCTGATGCTAGTCACAGAGCCCCTAGCCTGATGCTAGTCACAGAGCTATTAGCCTGATGCTAGTCACAGAGCCCCTAGCCTGATGCTAGTTACAGAGCCCCTAGCCTGATGCTAGTCACAGAGCCCCTAGCCTGATGCTAGTCACTGAGCTCATAGCGCGATGCTAGTCACAGAGCCCCTAGCCTGATGCTAGTCACAGAGCCCCTAGCCTGATGCTAGTCACAGAGCCCCTAGCCTGATGCTAGTCACAGAGCCCCTAGCCTGATGCTAGTCACAGAGCTCCTAGCCTGATGCTAGTCACAGAGCTCCAAGCCTGATTCTCTTCTGTAATCAGATCAGGATGGTGTTATGAGGTTCATATCTCTGTTTAATGACTTTAATGTTTGTTACAACATCCTGGGCCAAGGAAAGTGAAAAGAATTAGAGGGATGAGCGTGGAGATTAGCACCACGACAGAGCCCAGCGAGCCAGGGGGGAGACTTCTGAATCAGTTCCACGGTTCTCCTCCGAGGGAGCCGGCTCCGGCTGGATCCCTCCTGCCGGCCTGCTCCCCTGTAGCCTCCTCGAGGCCCACGCCCTGCCTCGGCGCCGCTCTCACCGTGAGCTCAAACACAAACCACTCCGGGTCGCTCTGGGTCAAACCGTCCGCTCACAGGACTGAAGCTCTCAGCGCTACGGACGGCAGAGCCCTCTCTGTTCAGCTCCGGCTCCTCCCTCAGGGTGGACCCAGTGAACAAAGAGATGAACAGAGAGATTACAAACAGAGCTAAACGCACCCCGGCTCCTGAACATCTGCTCCGCTCCGGGCCGGGCTCCGGCCGGGCGGAGGAGGGCTGGGAGGCGTTGGTGCTCTGCCCAGACGCATCGCGCTCCGCGGGCCGCCTGCGCCTGCGGGGTCGGCCGCCGGCGGCCCAGTGGAACAGCTGCTCCTCGCTGCAGAACCCCGCTAATGAACTGCTCCAGTGAGCGCGCTCCTCAGAGACTCCTTTAATACTCATCATTTCCCTATTTAGCCTGTTAGGATCAATTAATTAATCCTAGACGACACTGTTGCCCCGGTGATTGCCTCAAAACACTGTTTTCTTTTATTAAAACATAAAAAGTGGAACACTGTTCTGTGTTAGAGTTTTCCATTACAAGGAGAGCTCGCTGATCTCCTGGAGGCTGAGTCGGGGAACGTTTTGGTACAGAGCAAATAGGACGCCATCATCACATGATTAGGAACCCGGGTCCTCGTGACAATTTAAGGATGAAAAAAGGAAACTGGAACAATCTTACACTTTCCAATATCCTAAATTAAGGATTTACTAGACTGTACACCGAACTCATTTAAATGATTTCCTTGCGTGGATTTCACTGGTTTGCAGATTGAAATAGAGTGGTATCATTAAATCAACTGGTGCGGTGTGTGATGTGAACTGATTCACCAGCTCCCCTCCTCCCTCCCGTCTCCTCTGTCAGGGAGGGGGGGGGGGGGAGACATCAGGATCGGGCGTTCCCAGTGATCCCACTACAACCTATTCTCTGTGACATGGACTGAATCAGAAACGTCTGAACTGCTTCACTGAGGTGCAGATTGTGCGGTTACTGTCCCTATTGGGATCCAGCTTCTCCTGAAACGAATCCAGTGTTACAGAACCAGAACCTGATCCTACGATGGGTCGCTCTCTGGTGACTAGTAGTTAATACGAGGAAATCTCAGCAGGGATTTCCCATCATTGGAGCATCAAAGGGTGTGTAGTGATGATATTCATGACCTCCGAGCGGCCGCTGGACCGGTGTGATGTAAGGCAGCGTGTTGGACTCAGCAGCTCAGGGTGGAGCACCGCTCCTAAATAAGAGTGAAGATTGGAGAAAGATTGGGTTTAGCCATCCCGCAGCCGATCGGCTCCTATTAGGCATCATTAGATAAGAGCGGAACGGAGAACTAACCCCACGCTGAACCCCCTGAGCCCCCTGAACCCCCTGAGCCCCCTGAGCCCCAGCCATCAGCGGGATGACCAGGGCTTCAGAAGCACCCCCCCTCCTCCTCCCCATTACCACCTCCCTCCCCTCCTCCTCCCCCATCACCACCTCCTCCCCTCCCATTACCACCTCCCTCCCCTCCTCCTCCCCCATCACCACCTCCTCCCCCTCCCTCCCCCTGGGCTGTGGTCCAACACAGATCTCTGAAAGTGGAGCGATGTCTCGTTTGCTAAATATTGTTAAAGAGAGACGGTGGAGGACTGCAGCCTCCAGCTCCTCTTCCTCCTCACTTAGCTGCTCTTCCTCCTATGCAGGCAATTAGTCAACAGCCGTTACTCCTAATGCCCCCCCTCCCCCCGTAACCGTAATGGGGTGACGGTGTCGCCGCTAATTGGACTTTGATACGCAGAATAAATCTCAATACAACGGAGGAAGGTTCCACGATAGAACGTGATGCACGACGTTCGCATGATCCTCCGAGACGCAATTCGGGAAATCTGGTATCAGGAATCCGGGCAAAGAAACCGGGATTGTGTTTGTATTCTGTCGGTGTGCTTCGTTAAGGCGGGGGGGGGGGTGCATCAAGTGTGTGTGAGGTGAAGTCACCGTGTTGTCTGGAAACCATCAGCTGGGTTGTGTGTGTGTGTGTGTGTGTGTGTGTGTGTGTGTGTGTGTGTGTGTGTGTGTGTGTGTGTGTGTGTGTGTGTAGTGTATGGAAGGCGTTCCCGTATAATTTCAACCACATTACAGAGATACGACCCTCCTGCCTCCAGGGCTTCCACGGGGGGTAATAAACGTCAGGAAATTAGCAATGCAATCTCCAGACGCGGGTTTACGGGCGGAGGAAATGAGCAGGCGAGCGTCATGCTGGGCTCACGAGGACCGACTCGCTCTGTGATGGGCGGAGGTTCCAGAATGAACCGCAGACGAAGGACCCCCACACCCCAGTGTTGGTGGAGTCAAAGTGCAAATAAATCATGAAGACAAAACATGAAAAAGAACCAGTCCTCTCGGCCATGTCAGAGGGGAATAGCAAGTATCCCAGATCTGTAGAAGAGAAGGCATGATTAATAGATCTGTATTCTATGTTTCAACAGGGGGGGGGGGGGGGGATGAATGAGCATATGAGAACAGGGCCGCCCCTCCAGACACAGGAAGAGGAACACGTTGTAATTTATTCTCCAATATGCTTTTGTTCTGCAAACATGTCGGTCGATATTTTCCAGTATGGATTGTGGTGTGGTGGAGTACGGCCTTGGGAACCGGCGCGCGGGGGGGGGGGGGGGGGGGGGGGGGTGAGACCCACTCTGTCTGAAACACGAGCCCAGTCTCCCGCACCCCATCAGTGGTATTCAGAGACCAGGAGGGAAGAGCCTCTCCATGGCCTCCATCATAGACACACACACACACACACACTCGGTGGTGTACAGACCACAACGCCAACAATCCAAATGTCCAAACAACGTTTTCAGATACAGGTATTAAAGTGTGTCTCTTTGGAATGTGGGTTTAGTGTCGCCGGTGGAACGAACGCTCAGCGCCTTCATTAAGACAGTCCATAATGTGACACTTGTTCCAGAAGCATGTCCTCTTTATTATGTTGCTGCTCCTGATTATGGAACATCCGACCTCCACGGACCCCAACGCGCTGAGCGATGGCTGACACCCGGGGTCCCCATCTCCACACACACAGCGCTGTGTCACACGCTGACTGGCACATGGCATGACTTCATTACAGGCCCGCGGGCCGGTCACATGACTAATCAACGCAGGCAGCTGTGTGCGACGGCTCCGACGGGGGACCCCCGATCTGCCCGGTGGCCCCTGATTAATTATTAATATCCCCTCATTCATAACCTCCTCCCCCCCCCCAGGAGTCCGTGGTGTGACGACCAACATGGCGCCCGCGTCGTGGCGGCTGGCGTCCCTGCTCTCGGCCGTGTGGATCTCCGTGTGTCTCTTCGGCGCTTGGCCTCCCGCCAGGTAAGACCTGTCTCTTTGGGGAGCGGGACTGTTGTGTTAACGTCTCGTCGGACGTTGTTAGCGACGGCACCTGAGGCGTCGGATGCTGACTTTGCAGCTTCTGCTTTGCCGGTGATTTGAATCCAAAGGAGTTCCGAACGAGAATGAGTTCCGAACGAGAACGAGTTCTGATCGCGGTCCAGCGAGGGGTTCTGAACATCGCAGAAAGCTGCAACGTCAGTGTAATAATGATAAAGAATAAGAAATGAAAAAAAGCAAGGCATGTGATGTGACAAAGTGCATTATGGGGTTGATTTATATAACGGGGAACGGGCGTCAGATCAGAAGTGCTGAGTCCTATGAAAGCTTAAACACATTTCTCTTTTTTATAATAAGTGCTAGAATTATTCCATCTTGTGAGAGTCGATATAGTTATCAGGCTTAGAGAGGATTACACATCCTGTCACCTCCAGACCTCCCAGGAACCCAGAGGGAAATCTCCCCCAGAGACTGATTCAATAGCTCAGCGATCTCATGCTGGCAGCTGGAGGAGAACCTCCTCCGTGAGCTGCCTGTGTTCTTCAGTCTTTGCTCTGTGACTCTTGAATTCATTTGCATTGAGCAGAGGCGGGCGGCAGTGATTGCCTCTTGGCTGCCGCTGCATCCCAGGATCACACGTCTCTCCCGGACCGGTCCGAGTCAGCGGAAAGCGCTCAGCGTTCAGTATCTCATCTGTTTGTCACGCCTGCAGAACACGAGCTGCCATGTTGGGACGATGAACTGGGAGAGGGAGCGTTGTGACAGGGGCGGGGCTTAGTCACCACCCACACGCCCGCACACACACACGCACACCCCCACAGACAGACACACACTCACACTCTCACGCACACACACACACACACGCACGCATGCACACATACACTCAAGCACGCGTGCTTGCACTCACACACACACTCACACAAACCAGGATAGAGGCCCGGTGACAGGGGGGGACTAGAGAGAGATAAATGTTGACCTCTAGACACATTATTATGTGTTGGATAAAGCGTGATTATGGGAAGAGTTAGGAGACACATTAGACAATAAGACACCCAAATATTTATATACATACATCAACACATACACACATATCCATAAGATATATCCATAGATTGTAGTGAGGGGTGGTGAGGCCCCAGTGAGGGGACTGAGGACAGAGGGAGTGAGGACAGACGGACTGAGGACAGACGGACTGAGGACAGACAAACTGAGGACAGACGGACCGAGGACAGACAGACCGAGGACAGACGGACTGAGGACAGACAGAGCCCCCCCTGTCTCCCCGGGGGGGGGATTATCTCAGCTCTGCCCTCCAACACTCGAGACCCTCTGCTTATTACCAGTAAGACTCTGACAACCACAGCGGGGAGGACAAGGGAGGAGGGAAGGAGCTCACCAAGGACACATGGGAGGAGGGAAGGAGCTCACCAAGGACACATTGGAGGGAAGGATCTAACCAAGGACACACGGGAGGAGGGAAGGATCTCACCAAGGACACAAGGGAGGAGGGAAGGAGCTCACCAAGGACACACGGGAGGAGGGAAGGATCTCACCAAGGACACAAGGGAGGAGGGAAGGATCTCACCAAGGACACAAGGGAGGAAGGAAGGATCTCACCAAGGACACATTGGAGGAGGGAAGGATCTAACCAAGGACACACGGGAGGAGGGAAGGATCTCACCAAGGACACAAGGGAGGAGGGAAGGATCTCACCAAGGACACAAGGGAGGAGGGAAGGATCTAACCAAGGACACACGGGAGGAGCGGAGCTTCTGGGGAAGGAGACAAGGGAGGAAGAAAGGAGAAAAGGGAAGGACAAAAGAAGGGGGAAACGTTCTAACCAAGGAATAAGGGGGGAGGAAAGGTTCTAAGGAGGGAGGAAAGGCTCTATGGGGGGGGAAAGCTTCTAAGGAAGGAGTACGGTTTCCAGGAAGTCAGGTTGTACAGAGTAAAGGACATGATGTCATGCGTGAACATGATTCAGTGATGAATGAATCACATCGCTAATTAAGACGATGCTAGTTGTTAGCGATGCGTTGAGTGGCAGAACTCGTGTTCCCTAACCCTAATGAGCTCGTTATCGTACCGCCGTCTTCACCGACCACGGGTTATAGCGTCATGGCGTCTCTCTGGTGTAGAGGAGCCCCTCCGCTCAGCCCGACGTCAACAAGGAGACCCCGGCTCCCCGTCCTCGTTATCTGGGAGCCCCCCAGAGGGATTACCACCGCGGCCCCCTCAGCTGGGGCCGGGGAATCGTATCGGTATCGGTATCAAAGAGTTAATGAAATTACATCAGCATTACGGTAATCGCATTACAGAAGCGTCCCGGGTTCAGCTATATCTGAAGAGTGCTTACTGTGTCTCCGGGGCAACATCGGGCTGCGTCAGTTGACCGGGGTGTGGAGTCAGACGGACACACAGACCCTCCCCAGACAGGAGCCGCTGTATGGGTTCACTGTTGGCAGCCTCAGCCTCAGCACCAGGAGGCAACCGACAG
>NC_082388.1:27542770-27573471 GCF_031168955.1 Gadus macrocephalus
AGACAGGATGGCCCCGCGTTAAGAGGGCCACCCGGCAGACAGATACCTTCTCCGCCGGTGTTGTTGTCAAGGTGAATGTGGGCCGGGTCAGTGGCAGGGTAATGCTCTGTGGGCGGGGCTCATTAGACGGCCGTCGGGTCTTTGGATTCCAAATGGAGACACCAGAGGCGTCCTTCTCCGCCCCCTCGCCCCCCTCCTGCCAACCCAACTCCGTTGTGATTGGTTACCTTCCTTGGAGCGCGCGCGCGGGCAGATTTTACCAGGCATATGGTGGCGTGGCAGGAGTACGTCTACGTAGATGTTTCCCGGAAATGTGAACAAGTGAATCGCAATCGTTGTTCCGAGTGTTCTGCGCTCTGCACAGCCACCCCAGACTGTCAGCAGGGAATACGTCGAAATGCATGTACGTCATTATTTGACACTTTAGTATGGTTAAACATGACTATCAATCATTATAACAACGTTTAAAGGTCATAAAAGTCGAAAAAGCATAATAGGTCCCCTTTAATGACCATTCTCTGTACTGTCTAACCCCTACCTGCTCCTTAATGACCATTCTCTGTACTGTCTAACCCCTACCTGCTCCTTAATGACCATTCTCTGTACTGTCTAACCCCTACCTGCTCCTTAATGACCTGTCTCTGTACTGTCTAACCCCTACCTGCTCCTTAATGACCTGTCTCTGTACTGTCTAACCCCTACCTGTTCCTTAATGACCTGTCTCTGTACTGACCAACCCCTACCATCTCTTTAATGACCTGTCTCTGTACTGTCTAACCCCTACCTGCTCCTTAATGACCTGTCTCTGTACTGTCTAACCCCTACCTGCTCCTTAATGACCTGTCTCTGTACTGTCTAACCCCTACCTGCTCCTTAATGACCTGTCTCTGTACTGACCAACCCCTACCATCTCTTTAATGACCTGTCTCTGTACTGTCTAACCCCTACCTGCTCCTTAATGACCTGTCTCTGTACTGTCTAACCCCTACCTGCTCCTTAATGACCTGTCTCTGTACTGTCTAACCCCTACCTGCTCCTTAATGACCTGTCTCTGTACTGACCAACCCCTACCATCTCTTTAATGACCTGTCTCTGTACTGTCTAACCCCTACCTGCTCCATATTGTCAGGTATCTGAATTCAATGTTAGTGGCTTTGGATGAAAGAATCTTCTAATTAGTGTCATTACTTTATGTTGGATGGATGAACGAATGGATAAATAAATATGACCACAGTCTCTCTCTCTCTCTCTCTCTCTCTCTCTCTCTCTCTCTCTCTCTCTCTCTCTCTCTCTCTCTCTCTCTCTCTCTCTCTCTCTCTCTCTCTCTCTCTCTCTCTCTCTCTCTCAGGGATCGTGGTTTGAGTTGTTCCTTCATTCACTCACGGCGGGTTTAGCTGAGTGCGGGGGAGGTATTGATGGAATGAGTGGATGATCAATCGCCTTCAAAGAAACTAATTAGTAGACCCCCCCTGGCGGGAGGGGATCAAACGCAGGCCGCTAAAGACCCCCCCAGGGGGACCCCTCCGTGGCACGTTACCCCCCCCCCCGCCCCCCGCCTCATCAAGACCACTGCATGCTGCACCTCCTCCTCCACCTCCTCTGCCACATGCTACACCTCCTCCTCCACCTCCTCCTCCACCTCCTCCTTCACCTCCTCCTCCACCTCCTCCTCCACCTCCTCCTTCACCTCTTCCTTCACCTCCTCCTACACCTCCTCCACAATCCCTCATTATGCAAAACGGTGACTGCGACTAGTGATAAGATAAGCACACACACACCCTTACCAACAGTATTACATTGAAGACAATTGAATGGCATATGTTGCGATCGTTAATATACCATTAATATACTGCAGCCATGGCAACATGATGTAGTGAATGTAAGCGACAATAAAATCCAGACTTGGTTTGACACCAGTCAATAGCATCTTCTGCACCAGAGCGGGTGATACGACCCTTGGCTGAGCCGGGATGTGGAATGCCTTGTTTGCACATTCAGGTTTTTTTCTATGTAAACTGATGTAAGCACACAGCACCAGTACTCAGCCCACTCTCTCTCTCCTCCTCTCTCCCTCTCTCTGTCTCTCTTTCTCTGTCTCTCTATCTCCCTTTCTCTGTCACTCTATCTCCCTTTTCCCTTTCTCTCTCCCTCTCCCCATCTCCTTTTCTCTCTCCCTCTCTCTCCCTTTCTCTCTCCCTCTCTCTCCCTTTCTCTCTCTCTCTAGCTCCCCCTCTCCCTTCTTCCCTCTCTCTCTCTGACAGTTCTGCTGCCCTGGTAAAGATGTTTTTCGTACTCAAGGGGAACACAGAGACACTACTGATGTATTCAAATGGCCGTTAAAGTGTTGACGGGACGAGAGACATCATCACCGTGGCAACCAATGGACTGGTGTGCAAACGTGTGTCTATGCAAATGTGCTGCAGGCCAATGAGTGATAAGTTATAATGTACTGTGAAGCCGTCACCAGTTTTTCACTAATCGTTTTGGAGACCAAACAACAAGATGGATGCTGGTCCCTCCAGGCGATACAACTGCAGCACAATTCCAGGAGAAACATCCACAGAACGGGGTCTGTTGTCCTTCACCTCCTCCCCATTGGTCAGCCTTCTCCTTGGGTTTCCTCTCAGAGCCTCCTCCTATTTCCATAGTAACCGCCTGTTAACGTTCTGAGGACCTCTGTTACCATGGTAACTCTTTGTTGTCCTCAAACGACGTCACCGGTGCATTCATCCACTCGGTGAGTGACGCGTGGCCGGTGACGTCATGACCCTCAGACCGCGGACAGGCCGGCAGGTCGGCCTCCGCTCGGTCGAGTCCACGACCGCCATTCAGCCTCCGCTCTCAGCCTCACAGCCGTCGCAGGAGAGACGGACGATTTAGAAAACAATCAGGGGAGAGAAGCCGTGATTGGTCAGATAAATGGTTCCAAACAGAGGCAGGCGCAGCCGACCAGAAGAGATCATCTCGCTGATCATTTCACGAATACATGAACGAGGGCTACGGCGTTCCTAACTAATGACGCTAAAAAGACCTTTAACCACGTTAACCACCACCCTGCAGTGAGATATAGGGTGAAGGCTTGAAGAATGACGTAGTCCTAATGTAGGATTAAAATATTAAAACCAAAGCAAAACGCTGCGACTGGTTCCCTGCCGCCGTCCCCCAAGCTCAGCAGAGACATCCATCAGCGCTCCCTGGAGCTCCATAACACCGGTCTGCGGTCTGCCAGCAGAGGCAGAAAGATGAGGTGGAACTGAGAAAGATTAGAGGCGTCCCGGAGATGAAGAGTGACAGATCACAAGCGACGACGGAGGATGAGGCAGCAGAACGGAGAGCAGGAAGCCGGGGAGCAGACGAGGAAACGCTGGTCTGCGCGCCCAGATGGGAGCGCTCACCTGTTAATACCAAACCTCTGCTCCTCTCTGTGTCTGCACCACGGGCATCACACTGGGGGATTGATACATCCTACAATATAAACACAACGTCTGAGTGGATCACAAACATAATGTATACACCAACCCACTCTGTGCATTATATACACTAAATATACACTGACCCACTCTGTGTATTATATACATTAAATATACACTGACCCACTCTGTGTATTATATACATTAAATATACACTGACCCACTCTGTGTATTATATACATTAAATATACACTGACCCACTCTGTGTATTATATACATTGAATATACACTGACCCACTCTGTGTATTATATACATTAAATATACACTGACCCACTCTGTGTATTATATACATTAAATATACACTAACCCACTTTGTGTATTATATAGCATTCTCTGGGCTAACACTAAAGGCTGAATCATACCTACGTAATTCATCCGTCCGTACCAAACGTTGTCTCCGGGACTACCTTCATACCTTCGTCCGGTTTCAGCGTTGTTATGGATGCTACGCAATACATCCTCTAGAGGGCAGGGACTGTTACCGGCATCGACAATCGCAAACATGGCATCTGTAGAGGAGAGGGTTTTGCTTTGTGTCATCCGAAATCGGCAAATAAAGGTTCAAAAAGTGTGGGCCTAGGCGGCGGTGGCATGTGACACCCCTCACCAACCCGAAGATTCTCTCCTCAAAATGTTGCGCCATTTCCGGGGAACGATAAAATAAAAAAGGTATTATACTACTCTATCTATTCTCGCGAATGGTTGGCCTTCTGACCCTATACTGCCGCCTCGGTTTCCGGTGGTATTGCTCCGTTTCTCCCGGAGCACTCCGGGTTCATAAGCTCAGAGGCGACGGACCCCCTGACGGACGAAACGACCTCCGGGACCGGACCAAGGGGTTCCTATCCGTATTACAGTAGGGTGGGAATGGGCCTTAACCCGGTCCAGGCCAACACTAACCCTCTCCTGGCCACCACTAACCCTCTCCGGGCCACCACTAACCCTGTCTGGGCCAACACTAACCCTGTCCAGGCCAACACTAACCCTGTCCGGGCCACCACTAACCCTGTCCGGGCCAACACTAACCCTGTCCGGGCCACCACTAACCCTGTCCGGGCCAACACTAACCCTGTCCGGGCCACCACTAACCCTGTCCGGGCCAACACTGACCCTCTTAGGCTCTGTTCTGACCACAGAGGAGCCTGGAGCTCACAGACAGGAGGAACAGCACAGCGCTGCTTTATGGACTCATTATCATCACACAGAAGCACACGCCTTCCCAAGACCCAGAAGGAGATCCCTCATCTCCAGGAGCAGCTAAACGTCCATACATCGCCCCCGGCTGTCAGCCAGCAGGGTCGTCTGCAGACGCTTTCCCAGGAAGTTAATAGGAAACTATCTGTCATGTGACAGAGCCGCTCCCTCGCCCCGGAGCAACGCGCCTCATCTTCATATCCCCGCCCATTTCCACAGACGACGGCCTGCCGGCGGCCCGCTGATCGCTGCAGCGCAATCACTCAGTCCTCGCCACACCCTGGCCCCACCCTGGGCCCCGCCCCACCCTGGGCCCCGCCCTGGGCCACACTCTGGCCCCGCCCTGGGCCACACTCTGGCCCCGCCCCGTGCCGCACCACGCCCTGCCCCCCCCTGTACCACCCCGCCCCCCATACCTCGCCCCGCTCTGCCTATCCCCGCCCCCCCCGTTCTACAGGCCAGCGGCCGACCGGCATGTGAGGGAGCGTGAGGAGCGCTCCCCGGGCGCCACTTCCCGTGATAAACCCTCCATGGCGCTGTGAAGCCCCCCCCCCCAACGGGGGCTGCTGTCCCCCACAGCGCAGCACACTGCGTTGATGGGCTGTTGTTCTGTCGCCGGGCTGCTGTTGTTTTATTTCCAGTAATAATGCGGTGCAGACGAGATGCAAAGGGTTCCGTTCCCTCCTTATTGTGCGGCTGGGCGCCGGGCGACCCCGGGGGCTGACTGAGGGGCGCACGCTGCGGTTATTACCCTGAATAGGCCTTCATGTGGCCTCGTGAATTTCAGAAGCAATATCCAGACAGCGGGACGATATTGCAGCCATGGCCTTCCGAGATTAAAGTCTCATACACGAGTCCATCGGTAGCTACTGTTTGCACTAAGAAATACGCCGCACGGAATTCCATTTACACAGTCTCTGAGAAAGCGTTACGTATGAGACGAGAATTAAGAACCACACCGTTCTGAACGGCCCCGGTGGATCGGTGTACCTCATCAGGGTTTGTTATTAAATATACTTTCCCTAAACTGTTATTCAGGACTGTGAACAACAGACGAGGTTTTCAAGCAGTAATTTCCCGCCCTTCCCCTCTCTGTGGTTCTGTGAAGCAGACTCCTAAAGCCTCTTGAAGAACACAAACACAGTATAAAGATGAGGAGACAATCCAAGCTCAACCAGGCCTGGGTGGGAGCTGTAAGTCACAGGTGAAGGGCCAGGCTGTAATCATCTCTGGAGGGACCCTAATGGGCTTTTAATGCTGCGGTAATCAGGGATGGCTAATCATTTACATTGGAAAGTAATTTCCTGTTTTGAATCCCTGATGAGGAGACGACAGGCGCTGAACACAAATAGGAGATAAACATGAAATCAATAGTATGGGAAAGCTCTGAGTGAACCCGCTTTTAGGCCCTATAGAGCATTTCATCATTTCTTCCCCCTCAGTAATTCTCTTGTCTCTGTCTTGTCTTACTTAATATCCTTTTACTCAATTTTTAAGGATTTAATATTGTTATTGTGGCCTGCTATTATTGCACATTGAAAGTGTCATTATATTTCCCTGATCCGTAGCCTGCTAACTAACATGCTAACCATATGCAATGGAATTCTAGCAACAGAAATTCCCAGGATGTCAACAAATATTCTTTCTCTTCTGAGGAGCCAGAAAGCTTCTCTAGCGTTTGTTTTCATGCTTTGCTAGTTCAAACATGTTTGCTAGCAAAGCGTGTGGCTAGCATGAACCTGTGCACACTAATGGTGATTTAACATATGCAAGTCACTCTGTACTGCATATATTACTCAAGAAGCAGATGTTCTTATGATCAGTCGACTACAGAAGCTGAAATTCAAACTTTGGCCTCGAGAATTGGAGCTTATCTTGTTATCGCCTGGGGTCCAATAAGGAAACTCATGCATGTTAACACCCAGTGGCACTGGGCTTTGCTAACCCATTAGCATGCACTTCATTGCTAAACAAACACCCTTGTTTATGGTACTGGTCTTGTTATTCTTGAGCAGCTTGGATGCTATATACACACCCCAAGTGGACACAATAGCATTTATTAGCGCTGTTTGCAAGTGTGGAGCATTGCACCAGCATCCTCTTTGAGGAGTGCGGCTGAACAACCCGGTATCACGCGATTGCGTGCTCCTGCGCACAAACGTTCATCTATTGAAGCGTGTTCCAGAGCACGATAGTCCGACTTTTTGCGTGTTACACAGAACGAAATGTAAACCAATGCATTCTGAATGGGAGTGTTCTAAGACAATTAACGTGCTCCACAAAACGGTACGAGAGAGAGAGAAAGAGAGAGAGGCAGGGACAGAGAGAGAGAGAGAGAGCGAGAGAGGCTTCAGAAAGGGTGTGCGCAGATAGTACAGTGCACCCTAGTTATGTTTATGCCAAAACCACAAATGCTATATGTATATATATATATATATTGCCTAATTATATATATTGCCTATATATATGTATAGGCTATATATAATTAGGCTATAATTATATTATTTAGCGTGTAATGAGACAATCTATAGCCAAATTGTCAAAGATGCCCGAGAATCTTCGGGGATATCAGCATGGGAAATCGGCGAATCAGACCCATGAACCTATAAAGAAAGACGTCATCTCAAGCGGGAGAGAACGTTTGCGGTGCTGGTTTGTGTCACGTAAGTACAGGGCTCTCATGTCTCATGCATTCGGCGTGAGACACACGCAATTCAACCCATGCACACGCTCGAACCTGTGCCGTGTTCCAATACCCGTACTGTCCGTACTTACTAGCCAAAATTTGAGTAAGATCCGGCGAAAAGAAGTATACTTCAAGGACCCGGATGCCGTACTCAAAACGGGCTAATCCTGAAGTGTGGATCGAAGGACACTCCCCGTACTCAACGGCAGCCATCTTAGCTACGTAGCGGAAGAGGCGGAGCCAGGCTGAGCCAAAGTCTGCGCATTTTCCACATAGCCTGCATTAATAGAGTCATTTTGTAGTTTTTATAGTTTTTATAGCTGCTAGGCGTAAAGAGTTCACCGTTCAAAGCGGGATGTTTATTGCGGGGGAGTAGCCACGGCGGCAGTCGTGATCGTAATTTCCGGTTAGTGCACCACGGAGTACTCGATTTGGAACAGCACTCACATCTGAAAAAATAACGTAGTAGATAGTGCGGATAGTATACTTCCTTTAAGTATACTCATGGAAGTACGGGTATGGTCTCACGAAAATACGTGACACTGTCACGTTATTTAATCTATTGAAACGTGATCAGGGACACGTAGGCCTATTTTCTAAATGTTGTATTTCAATTGGAAGTAGGCTATTTGTCGTGTCACTAAGCATGACTTCCAAACTAAGGTTCTGTCCGGGAGCGTTCTCCCTAATGTCCCTTATGGAGCTCCGTACAGATCATTCATTGTTGAAAATTGTCTGTGATAACTAACAAATGACAGCTTTTGGCCACCCGTTTCTACTTAAAATTGTCTGTGATAACTAACAATATGACAGCTTTTGGCCACCCGTTTCTACTTTCACCTTTGATACTGAGAAATTGTGACAATACACGGATAGGCCTATATTAAATGCAGGTGCGCTGCTCTGTAGGCAAACCGCGAAGGAAAAAAGGGTAGCTGCTTCATCTGTTCTTTTTAGAATTGTATGTCTTGATGTTTATTTTATCTAGCCATCTATTCTCTTGTTTTTGGCTATGTGAATGAACGTCCGCGTCGATGCCTCGATCGCGAGTCCAGTGTCGCGAGCGGACGTTGCCATGAGATCTAGCAATCATACCGTATTTAATGGGTTGTAGTGAGTGTAACATAATTCACCTACAGTATTTTGTTATGTGTTGTTCTTTCAATTGTGTTAGGCATGTCGTTTACTGTCTTGGTGGTTCAGGGATCGCTGTCCCTTTTAAGGATTACGAGCGTCTCATGACGTCAGAGCCCATGCGGGATTTGTTTACCTTCAGCACGTTTTGATTTCCCGTTTCTCTCTTACTAAATAAACGAGTCACACAACTGTGTGCTCAACGTGCGAAATTGTGTCTCTCACTTATGGCAATTTCCACAGGGTTATCATTAATATTGATGTGTAGGGGTTGTTTATAACTTGTGAATAATATTGTTTAGACCACGGTCTGGGGGAATACTCTGATTCTGATTGGCTGCAGTGCGTGCATTAACTCCTGATATAGCCCAACAGACACCTGCTAAGTAGTTCCAGTCAGTGTTTAGATTCTCTGCCCGAGCCCGAGCCCGACGCGGGCCGGGCCGATATTTCCCACCACTTTACTCGGGCCGGGCCTTTGATCGAGCGTTATTATTTTTATTTTACCATTGGTTTATTGGCCTAATCTGAGGAGAAATCTATGCCATAAACAGAAATATTATAGGCCTTTATTACACATTCAACTTGAACATGTATTTTTACAGTAGAGTGGTGGAGGGATGACGTATGTTGGCCAACCCGGAAGTGAGCGTCGCCCTGGATTCCCCATTTATAGAATATTCCCATTCACATGATTCTTCGCACGACCTGCAGGTTGAAGAGACTGAAATAACCCCCAAAATGAGTAATAATGTAAAAGCAGCCAAGTCCCACAAATTGCTTGAACTATTTATTTCATTCCATTGTTTCGTTGATATGCATTATTGAAAAGTTTCAAGCATATGGATTTAATGCAATATCCACAAACAGTTCAAAATGGTACCATGAAATGTCTTGTTTATTGTATTAACCAGTTCATTTCTCTTTTGTGAAAGTCACCAAAAGTCGAAAAAAGTTAAACGCAAGGTCACAGGCTAACAGTGGAGCTGTGTTGGGAACCAGCAGTCAAGAGCTTCCATGGAAACTTTCTACCCATGTTAAATAGATTTAGTTGGCAGTTCCTTTTCTGCCCATTCTTTTTTAAACTTGTGGAAGCACTTTGCAGTACTGGGAGACACCATTTCTAACGGCAATGGAGCTAGATTAAAAAAATATCAAAAGATGCCCAAAGCAAATACCTTTAACCCATAGTTGTGTTTTATCAAATTAAAAAATTTCAGAGTTTCATTGACCACAAATTGAGCAGAAATATTTTGCATTCAAATCTTTAAATAGTTTAACCACATTAAGAAAAATACATTCGTTAATTTTTTTTATTAGTGAAGCCACAAGTTTTGCACATTATCCAAACAGAATACCTGAAATGTTGATATTTCAGCCCTTTCGGGTTAAAACAAGAGAAAAGGACAACCTAACAAGAGTGAAAAGTTTGGGTTAGGTGACCTATAGTTCAAAGATGTCCCTGGTCAGGTAGACTAAATAAAAGTGTATTCCCAATTGCTCCAGGACATTCGTGTAATTTACTTGTGAGCTCTCCCTCAAGCCTAGAGAGACATCAGTGTTGAACCACCAACTGAAAGAGGGTATTTGCCATTAGTATGAGTGACAACATTTCATGGCTATTAATTTAGTTCATTATATTTAGCCGATTTGAATAGACTTTTCTAGCAGGTGAGGCTGTCAAAGAACTAAATATGGAGCAACTACAAAAAGTAAATTTGCAGCATGACCAAATTATACAAAAAGTATAGGAACTGTTCTAGCAGATATGTTTTAGAAGTCTCTTTTGATAGGCAGTGTAGAATGTTGGTGTATTTTAGTGTCTCTCTGTTGTTCACATTTCTAGTCTAGGGACAAGCCAGGGCCTCTCATACTGACGGGGTGTTCTGCCATTGTTATGTCTCAACAAGGTTGAACCGACCTGGTCCTCCGGGACATGGCCAGGGCCAGATACCTTATCAGTGCTGAGAGTGCGTCTGTTTTCGTGTTATTCATATATCCCCTTTTTGTATTATACTCGCCCCAACCCTTTGGTTCGACGAGAAGAGGGTTCGACAGCCAAGGAACAAGTCATCGACCACCGAGTCCACTATAGATTATTCAACCTAAGTCTGTATCTCGCTGTATTACATCCTGGAATAAACCATCTATCCAACCCTCTGATCCAACCTGTCAAGTTGCTTTGATTTCGACTTCAAGAATTACTACTACGACTGAAAATACACAACGCAGAGTCTGTCCGAACAGTTTAGAAATAAGCTGGAATCTAACATTTGGTGCCGTGACACCGTCTTAAAGAGAGAGGAGTGAGAAGACGATTGCCTCTGAAGATTTCCCTGTGATCGAGAAGACCGCGCGCCCTGCCTGGGAAGACGTCTGATCTACCACAAGCCTCCATTGCCACAACCTCCAGATGGCTTACGACCTACGGCAACTCCTCGACTACTGCAAGCCAACAAATTGGCTCTTGCACACCAGACACGCATTTTGCTTTATTTTAGGTTTTCAAGCATCTTAAAATACCCAAATCATCGCTCCAATACACAAGTCAGCTAATGACCTACAATGAAATGCTGAAGCTAGTGTTAGTGATGGCGATAGAAATGGACAAGCTTGCGTGTACAAATATGCAACTAGAATTGTAAGGTTCACAGCCCAGTTGCATAAGTGGTCACAACCGTTGGATTGTAAGCAAGGATAAAAAATAAAAAATAAAAATTCCCACAAATTAGTCAACATGGTCAATTGAAAGCCTGTACAAAACGACCCTGGAATAGTCAAATGCAGCTTTACTGCGGATGAATTAAGCCAAATTGCATAAACATCCAATGGTAAACAGTATACAAATGCAATCAAGGTTGCACTCACACTAGGCCATCTGGCCGTGACCGTCGCAACTGTGGCCTGGCCACGGTAGGCTCTTGTACATACGCCATCACGTCGCTAGCATCCAAACAATTCTCCCAAACCTTAACCAACTAGTGAAAAATGGAACAAAACTTTAGCACACACCCAGTGACTAATCACCTTGTCCAGGGGTGTTCCAACGTGGTTTACCAGAGGGCCTTGTGGACTTAAAGTAAGCCACACATTTGACAGAGACAGCACGGAATGACGTTAAACTATGCTAATCTACAGGTTACTAGTGCTAGTGCAATTACATGAGCATTTTGCACAATATTTGTACTCCAATGCTACGTAAAGCAGGCTTCTTCAGAAACCCGTAGCCTGCTACATTGAAGGGCAACTGTAACAAATCCTGACCAAGACCGAAAGATGGCTCTGGAAGCCACTACGGCCCACGCAGCAGATTACTGCGTGGACCGTGGTGGCTTCCAGATCAACCCTTCGGTGGACCATTCATACACATGTATTCCGAGGATGTTTTGAAGACACTGGAGTCCCATGGCACTAGATTCCTTTGAAGACTAAGTTGGTATGGGGGGGCCCAAAGGGGGCCCCCCCATAGATCTTGTCAGTCATCTAACACCTGTTAAGAAGAAAACACACACACATCACAAGATACAAATCAGCAAAGCTAGGTTAACAAACAGCGGCGACATGCATGTCAAGGTGCAAAGAGCAGGGATACTGATGGCTTGTGTCTGAGGAGACAGCCCAAAAACGTCAACATTTAATAAAGGAAAATAACTTTTACTCACTGCGGTGGTCTGTTTCGAAGTGCCATGTTGGTAGCAATATTTGTCTGGGCTGTTCAGTCAAATGCCCACAAAAACAAACACGCAACAACGCATACTTTCAGTTAGTATAAAGTGACAATAGTGATCTGCAATCTAGATCGAAAACTTTCAACCCTCACTAAACTCAACCTCGATTGACACAGGCCGATGCGAAAAGTAAATCAAACCCATTGTGTTCTCCTTTAATAAAGGGGTGCGTGACAGGTGATCTCAATTAAGAGCTAATCAAAAGAACACACTGATTGGCCATGAGTGAGACGTTCAAAACGAGGACGAGGATTTAACGGAATTGTTACCATTCAAATTCAAATTTCTTTATTATTGGATAGGGTATGATATCAATGATTTGGGCTTTGAGTAGGCCTATATTTCTTAAATATATTTCTTAAATTTTTTCACCCCTTCGCCTTTTGAATATGAAATCTATAATCTCAGCCTCTCTATAATTTGCCCAACACATATTTTATTGTTCAAATAAAATCCCATCCTTATTTTGCCATTCATATTGAATCTTTACTGTCTTTCATTGTACAACACAATCATCTAATAATTATTCATAACGCTCTTCCATCTCCTTGGCTGCATTAAGACGAGGCTCGGGTCAGAGCAAAGATCGGGATCCACACATGATAAGGGATAAAGTTATTTATTAGAATAAAGTAAGTATCATGAAATCTGTAAAGGGATTAGTGTAGCCTATGGAAGATTAGAAAATGTGCGATTATATGGTTTGGACAGAAAACCAGTACAAAAATCACAAGGACCGACCGAGCCAGAACGGAGGAAACTTACCCAGACAGACAAAACAAATACTGGGAACAACAAACCATCTTTACCATGTTGGAAATACCCAAACAAAATGCAACAAACCAAACCTGAACAGCAAACCAACATATGTGACCAACCAACTGAACTACTGACCAAACACACAATTCTTTCGACTAGCCTATGTATATGGGCAGTGGAAAGTGTGCTGTGGGGATGTTGAATAGTGTTAACATAAAACAAAACATGGAACCAATCCAAAGGTCCAAAACCTTAAGGAACCACCCTAAACAGAACCCAAGCCCACCTGCCTCTGTGGAAAGAGAGAGAGACTGGCTACAGCCTGCGTGGCAGACCTGCACAGGTGCACCTCATCAGCTGACAAGCCTCTCAGCCCCGCCCACTGGCTACCTGTAGCAGGTAGGCAAACACAGAGGACCCAGCAGACGAAGGAGAGAGAGAGCAGTCACAGCTGTCACATCTGTTGCCTGAAGATTCTTTGTTTGTCTCCAACAAAACCTTCCAAACAGATGAATCATTGGCTCATCCCAGAAGTGTCAAATTACTTTTGTGTGTCAAAACGGGCAGGGTGGTCGTGGACTCCTGAAAAATACTATGGTTGTTTTGTATGTAGAATAAAATGCCATTGTACATTTAAAAAAAAAAAGGGAAGACTTTCACAATGCAGGATTCTGGGAATGCAGTGATGGAATCCCGATAACACCTGTTCCCTAATAAATGGGCTCAAGATTCTGAGTCTGCGTGCAAGAGGTTGTGTGTGTGTGTGTGTGTATGTGTGTGTGTGTTTGTGTGGTTGCAACCCGGTATCACGCGATTGCGTGCTCCTGCGCACGAACGTTAATCTATTGAAGCGTGTTCCAGAGCACGATAGTCCGACTTTTTGCGTGTTACACAGAACGAAATGTAAACCAATGCATTCTGAATGGGAGTGTTCTAAGACAATTATATCTGTACGGAGCTCCATAAGGGACATTAGGGAGAACGCTCCCGGACAGAACCTTAGTTTGGAAGTCATGCTTAGTGACACGACAAATAGCCTACTTCCAATTGAAATACAAAATTTAGAAAATAGGCCTACGTGTCCCTGATCACGTTTCAATAGATTAAATAACGTGACAGTGTCACGTATTTCCGTGAGACCATACCCGTACTTCCATGAGTATACTTAAAAGTATACTATCCGCACTATCTACTACGTTATTTTTTCAGATGCGAGTGCTGTTCCAAATCGAGTACTCCGTGGTGCACTAACCGGAAATTACGATCACGACTGCCGCCGTGGCTCCTCCCCCGCAATAAACATCCCGCTTTGAACGGTGAACTCTTTATGCTTAGCAGCTATAAAAACTATAAAAACTACAAAATTAATCTATTAATGCAGGCTATGTGGAAAATGCGCTGACTTTGGCTCAGCCTGGCTCCGCCTCTTCCGCTACGTAGCTAAGATGGCTGCCGTTGAGTACGGGGAGTGTCCTTCGATGGGACTCTCTAAATCGACGCCACTTCGACCTGGGCGGGACTTTACGTCCTACGTCACTCGCTATGGGTGTGCATGTGTGCGCATAGCCGTCACTCGCGATGGGTGAGCATGTGAGAAAGGTTTTGGCTTTAGTGTCTATGGGTTGGTAATAACGGTTCTGATGATTTTTCTGATGGAAAAGTGGTCTTTTATTTCCATAATCTTTGTTCAGTGAACGCATAAACCCGTTTGTTAGTTAGCAGTTAAACAAAATGCGATCTTTGTTTACAGTTACCAACGACCAACTGATGATTGGGGGTTCGATTCCCTAGTGATGCAAGGTTTTTTCTTTCATTTTGGACTGCACACACATCGCGAGTGACGGATACTCGCACAATGTACACACATCACTGTCTTTACAATTTCTAGGCAACCGAAGTTTAAAGATTGTCAAGTGGTTAATGGGGGGTTTACACCTACCCGATAGTGGGCCCCGATGGCTTAATCAGCAGCTATCGTTATAACATCGGCAAATAGCGTGGTTGCATCGGGAAACACCGTTACTCTTCCCGGGAACATCGTTAGACAACGGGAAGAAATGCTCAATGATCGGGCAACATCGGCAAAGAACGAACATGTTTGTTAATTTTGGGTCTATCGGGGTAGAATCGGTTACCAGGTGTTGCTATTGGCTAATCGGCTATAATCGGGAATAGAACGGGAGTATAACGTAAGACATCGCAAGTCGTTCGGGAATTTTCCTGGGCACATCGGCTATATTCGTTAATCTTCCGCGCTTTATCGTGTTTTATCGTCTTTATATCGGCAACCTCAACACACGAAAGACCCTCGAGAACCCTCGACAAATAACGATTGTGAGTGACCAGATTGCGTTAAGGAAGACCCTCAATCTGCCACTTGGGTATAAATAGGGGGTGATGGATGGATGTCCTACTTTTATAATTACAGGGTACTTCGCCCATTTAGAACCGGCGTTCTATTATAAAATCGCCAGGCTACACAACAAAAAGACAGGAGACAACAGTTTCCCAATCAAAATAAGTATTTAATTAAACCAAACCAATCCAAGTGCTCAAATTATAATAAAAGTATGGGATGTGGAAGTCAGTAAGTCCGTAGTGTGGAGTGTGTATGCATGAGTGGATTATAGGTGCGTGTGTGTTGTTTCAACATAAGTGTTGAAAGGTGTGCATGGCTATGGAGCTGAAAAGAACAGAGAGGGAAGGACTGGGGAAGCAGACTCTCATAGGGCGTTGGCACCCGGGCCCAGGTGCACGCCAGACACAACATACAGGGAACCGTCACACTATTGTAATATAAATAAATATATATAATATCAGTCTAAACCAGTCTCCCCTTTACCTTCTACCGAAATGACACCAAATGACGCCAAACGCGTCATTTGACGTGTTTGGCGTCATTCGAAATGACGCCAAACGCACTTCGGGTGTCTTCCCTGGCATAAATCGTTATGTTATCGTTATAACATCGGGTATGTGTAAATGCTACCCCGATAAATTGACCCGATCATACATTTTTAGCCCGATGTCACCCGAATCACCCCGACTTCCACATCGGTGGTCCATCGGCCATTAGCGGCCATTAGCGGGATGGTGTAAACGGGGCATAACTCTTGAATCGCATGTACTAAGACCTGATGGGTTAGTGGTCAAAGAACAACTCATTAACACGGGGATAAGGGGTTCGATTCCTTAATGAAGCTAGCTTTTTTCTTTCATATTGGACTGGATGTTTGCATGCCATTTTGCGTAACTTGTAGTTTATGATGAAGAAATGTTACTGGGGTTAAGGTTAGGGTAACGCTTAAAGGCTTGATTCCACCGGACGCGTTACGGCAACGTTACGGCTGCGGCACGTCTTGGTGAAAAAGTAAAAGCCATAGAGCATTCCGGTCAATTTTCAAAATAAAACACAATACATAAAACACCAACATTATTACGTCATGACCGGTGGCACCAGGTCAGCAGTCAATCAATCAAAGGGTCTCAAATCATAATTTTTATAAGAACAATGTCAGAAAGGACAAAGCCTGGCATTTAATTGCAGTAGTTTTGGGAGTGGAAGGTGAGTACATTAGGTTTAGGATTATCGCGGGATCTCGTGATCTCGCGTGAATACGGCTGGCTCGCAAGGCAGCGTTGCGCTGGTGGAAATGCAAGCTGGGCAAAGTCGCGGCCAAGACGTGCCGCAGCCATAAGGTTGCCGTAACGCGTCCGGTGTTTTTGCAACACAATATTTCTTACAATAACAAAGTCCAAAGTTTTGATGACTCCAGTAGGAAACTTAAGATACCTAGAGAAATGCCTGAGTGCTCACAAAACATCAACAAGTCAGCAGTGTGGTACAGGGTGATCATTTCTGATATACAGTACAAAAGCTGAAACTTAGCCAGGAGTGGGAAAGATGCAGACGCAGACGCAGACGTGGGAAGCAATAAGACGCACCAACACACAGTTGCCTGTTGCAAAATGGTTCAGAGTTTAATAGAAATAGTTAGGGTTAGCTGGTATGGCGTTATCTGGTATGGCTATTGTCTAATGTTAGCTTAGTTTGTGTTGTTTCGTCATGTTAATCGCTAGTAATAGTAAGTCATTTCATTTGTAGAAATATAGCCTATCATCACAGACTGTAGGAATGTCACCCACCCTCCATCGCGTACGACACTGACGCTCGTAATCTGCAGTGCAAGGGAGTTCGTGCACAGATCCCTGAGACAAACGGCTACGCGCACACATGCAAACCCATAGCGAGTGACGTAGGACGTAAAGTCCCGCCCAGGTCGAAGTGGCGTCGATTTAGAGAGTCCCGTCCTGGGATCCACACTTCAGGATTAGCCCGTTTTGAGTACGGCATCCGGGTCCTTGAAGTATACTTCTTTTCGCCGGATCTGAATTGGAACGTACTGCGTACTCAAATTTTGGCTTGTAAGTACGGACAGTACGGGTATTGGAACACGGCACAGGTTTGAGCGTGTGCATGGGTTGAATTGCGTGTGTCTCATGCCGAATGCATGAGACATGAGAGCCCTGTACTTAGGTGACACAAACCAGCACCGCAAACGTTCTCTCCCGCTTGAGATGACGTCTTTCTTTATAGGTTCATGGGTCTGATTCGCCGATTTCCCATGCTGATATCCCCGGAGATTCTCGGGCATCTTCGACAATTTGGCTATAGATTGTCTCATTACACGCTAAATAATATAATTATAGCCTAATTATATATATAGCCTATACATATAATTAGGCAATATATATATATATATATATATATATATATATATATATATATATATATATATATATATATACATATATATATATACATATAGCATTTGTGGTTTTGGCATAAACATAACTAGGGTGCACTGTACTATCTGCGCACACCCTTTCTGAAGCCTCTCTCGCTCTCTCTCTCTCTCTCTCTCTCTCTGTCCCTCCCTCTCTCTCTTTCTCTCTCTCTCGTACCGTTTAGTTAATTGTCTTAGAACACTCCCATTCAGAATGCATTGGTTTACATTTTCGTTCTGTGTAACACGCAAAAAGTCGGACTATCGTGCTCTGGAACACGCTTCAATAGATTAACGTTCGTGCGCAGGAGCACGCAATCGCGTGATACCGGGTTGGGCTGAAACACATCAATGGTTCTGGGATCTTCCACCATTCAACAAACCTGCGTAAACAAGTTACACCGTAGCCTTGTGTTTAATTCAGTTGTGCACGTCTGTTATTGTTGTTTTAATACAGGTTCATGTCATTATAGCAGCAAGCAATACTCAGTAATCCCCTTTCTTACATTTCTCATACAAACAAAGAAATAAAAACAAAGTACAGAATCTCACCTTCTCCTACCGCTGCGGTCGTAGCAGAACGGGTTCAGATAACTCCTAGTTATCTCTGTTTACAAGCATGTCTCCTTCCTGCTAATATTACTTGTTAATATCAATGCATGCATTCTACAAGGTTAGAGAGGAGCAACTCGATTTGGTTTGAATTGTTTGAATTGTTCCAAGGTAATTAGTAATAATTGAGGTAATTAGATATCTGAACATTGTAAGCAGGAAGATATTTAACTGAATGTTTGTGGAGCAGTCAGTGACAACACTCGGTAACAAACTGCTTCCGCTACGCTGGCAGCGGACCGCTGCAACAGGCTCGTGCTAACGATTGGCCCAGGCGTCTTCATCACTGAAGGCCTCTGAGCGACAGAAGACACACGTTAGAACGCTTCACTGAACTCCGCCATGATGGTTTTATGAGTCGACTCCTTGGGAAGATACAAACAAACCCTGAGAAGAATCCCGGCAGGGGAAGAGTGGGGAGCAGTCAAAACCACACCATGTGTGAATTATTGTGTGTGTGTCGGTGACCGTGTGTTTGTGTGTGTTTGTTATGTGTGTGTAATGTGTTTGCATGTGTGTGCGTAAGTTTGTGCGTGAGTGGGTGTGTATGCGTGTGTGTGGAGTGTGTGCTTGGGTTGGTGTGTGTGTGTGTGTGTGTGTGTGTGTGTGTGTGTGTGTGTGTGTGTGTGTGTGTGTGTGTGTGTGTGTGTGTGTGTGTGTGGGCGTGTGTGGGACTGTGTGCATTTGTGGGTGTGAGTGTGTGGGTGTGTGTTCGGGTGAGTGTGTGCATGTGTGAGTGTGTGCGTTTGTGTTCGTGAGGGTGTGCATGTGTAAGTATGTGTGTGTGTTTGTGTGCACACAGTATGTGTGCTTGTATGCATGTCAGTGTTTCTGCAGGTTTCATGCCTTTAAAGCCTTAAATGTACTTACTGTTATCTTAATCTCCCTGGTTCTCTGTAGTGGCTGCAGTGGTTCTCAACCTGAGGGTCAGAACCACAAATGGGTCGCAGTAATCGGGCAAGTGGGTCGGCCCCAATAAATATAAATACATTTCAAATGTATAAAAATGCCTGTCCAATTTGATCGCTAGTGTCTTTGAAGTCTGGAAGGGGATTATTGACAGATGCTTAACATAGGCCATGCTATCGCCATGGTGACGAGAAGGAAAGATGTGTGGTGGGTTCTGGGTCAGCGCGAACAGGGTCACGGCCTGGAAGGCACTGGGACCATTAAGGGTTAGTGGGGGAGGGTCTATTGGTGGGGTGATGGAAAATGCCAGCTACTTTTTTGTACAATTGCTGCAAATCTCAAAGCTAAATGAGAGGTGTTGAATGAAGACAAACAGCCAATGAGAGGTGTTGAATGAAGACAAACAGCCAATGAGAGGTGTTGAATGAAGACAAACAGCCAATGAGAGGTGTTGAATGAAGACAAACAGCCAATGAGAGGTGTTGAATGAAGACAAACAGCCAATGAGAGGTGTTGAATGAAGACAAACAGCCAATGAGAGGTGTTGAATGAAGACAAACAGCCAATGAGAGGTGTCGAATGAAGACAAACAGCCAATGAGAGGTGTTGGAAGGACGAGGAGTGAGGAACAGTGACTAACAGCCTTGAAAGCAGAGCGAGTGAATACACAAGTTAACATTAACATAGCCGTTTCAGATATGGATGTAATAATTGAAATCATATTATATTAAAACCTCCTCCCTTCATTATGTTTGCCCCACCATCCCCGCCTTAGGGAGGGGGAATTAATTTGATTAGCCGATGCTAATGGTTATTAGCCTACCTGGGCTGACCATCTCTTATCCCAACGTCTGTGCTAGCTGCTCAGTTAGCTTCAGTCATGCTACACATGGATGGGAGCTAAGGCCAGGGTGTCGATACGGGAGGTTCTGCTTGGATGTTAGCGCTCCAGCCCTCTGAGGATCAGGGTTTAATTAAAGATAATTCTCATTAGCTGGCGAGCGTAGCACCTTTAGCTATCTCAGGCTCTGGCCCTTGTGTCGCTCTGGGGGGGGGTTGAGCTGGTCTGACCACAGCGCTGTCTGAGTGTCATTCCTCTTCCTTAGAAAAGAGGAAATCATTTCCTGGAAAAAAACATCATTCAAACTGCTAAAATTAAAAGGAGCTACTCTGTTAAAGAATTCTTAAGGCTATGCTTATTATAGGGACATAATTAGCTTTTTATTCCAGGTTGCCATAGACATTTTGCTCAAGTAAAACCGGGAAAATAAGTGTGCTCTGGTTTCTTTTATGTAGCATGTTTCCCCCGGCGTGCTAAGTGTGCGTTTCGGTGTCGTTAGTCCCTGCGGTTAGCCTTATTAGAATAACTCTATATGCTGAATGTTTAATGTTAGAAAACAGTCTTTGGGTAAATCCACTTTACGATGAAATTGTATTTTTACATTTTGGGAAATAATGATATTTGCATTTGACATTTGAAGCATGAATGTCGCAGTGCGTACCATTTAAACTAGCGCATAGCTTCGAATAACCTGGACAAATCTGTAGTTAATGCACCTCATAGTGATTACAGTCATGTTATCAATAAGTTCACATCCTGTGCCGGTTATACTGTGTTTGTTCACCGCGTGTCTTGGTTTCAGCGCGCAGACGGGGCATCGGGAGCCTCTGCCCGACGACAGCAAAGACAACATCACCATCTTCACCCGCATCCTAGACAGACTGCTAGACGGGTACGACAACCGGCTGCGCCCCGGCCTCGGAGGTGAGCCACGCCTCCACCCAGCCCCCTGGGCTAGTGAGCCAGTCAGACTTCAGCATTTGAGCCAGGCGTCCAATCAGCAACCCCTTTACCAGTTGTAGTGAATCGATCAGCCTTCAGCGTCAGAGCTGTGTCCAATCAAAACCCTGTCTCCCTGTTCTGTGAGCCAATCACATTCAGGCTTTGCCATTTCCTGAGCTCTGAATGCAAATTTAGACCTCAGTGCCCAGGGACCTCTAGACCCCCCATGGAGACCAGACCAGACCCACAGACCCCCATGGAGACCAGACCAGACCCACAGACCCCCAGGCAGACCAGACCAGACCCACAGACCCCCATGGAGACCAGACCAGACCCACAGACCCCCAGGGAGACCAGACCAGACCCACAGACCCCCAGGGAGACCAGACCAGACCCACAGACCCCCAGGGAGACCAGACCAGACCCACAGACCCCCAGGGAGACCAGACCAGACCCACAGACCCCCAGGCAGACCAGACCAGACCCACAGACCCCCAGGGAGACCAGACCAGACCCACAGACTCCCAGGGAGACCAGACCAGACCCACAGACCCCCAGGGAGACCAGACCAGACCCACAGACCCCCAGGGAGACCAGACCAGACCCACAGACCCCCAGGGAGACCAGACCAGACCCACAGACCCCCAGGGAGACCAGACCAGACCCACAGACCCCCAGGGAGACCAGACCAGACCCACAGACCCCCATGGAGACCAGACCAGACCCACAGACCCCCAGGGAGACCAGACCAGACCCACAGACCCCCAGGGAGACCAGACCAGACCCACAGACCCCCAGGGAGACCAGACCAGACCCACAGACCCCCAGGGAGACCAGACCAGACCCACAGACCCCCAGGGAGACCAGACCAGACCCACAGACCCCCAGGCAGAGTTTGGGTCTCAGATCATCAGCGCTCAGCTGGCTTAGAGGCGTAACACGTCTTTCTTGGCAAGCTTTTCATTTTAAATAATAACCCACCACTTAAGTGTGATCACTCTGCTAGTCTGTTTGGCAGATTTGATTACAGTTTGAGCGACAGAGTGATCTTTTCCTTTCCATCATCCGATCATTCAATTGCAGTGCATTTTGAGACCCTATACTGTTTTTATTTATCAAATAGTTTACTGGCAATATTTAGTCAAATACCTCTCTCCCTATGGAATATCATTGTGTACTATTGTATAACAACATCTTCTGATCCATGTTTCCTTCCATTTTGGATTATTCTTCTAAAATCGTATCATCATAATCAACATAATAAATCAGTTTTGACAAGCATTTTACAGCCTGTCCACGCTGCCTGCCGTAACTTTCAAACTCTTTCTGAAACAAAGCGTTCTTTGCTCAACTGGGAGAGCAAACTGTGTTCTGCAAGTCATAAACCAACACGCACTTCTATTTTTACACAGAGGTCTGCTTTAGAACACGAGGCCGTCCTAAAGCAGAGCTGTTCCTCACTTGTTCCTCGTATTATATCTAACAAACCTTAAACCCTAACCTTAACCGCGGCAGGGGAGCGAGCCGTCGACTCCTTTTATCCAGTGTTTGCTGCCGTGGCTGTTTTAAGTGAACTCGCATTATGTGCTTCATCGCGCGTAAAAGGCAGCAAAGAGCAAACGGCCGCTCCCTCTCCTTCGTGTCGCCTGCCTCCACAAACTCTCTCTATCTCCTGCTTTGTCCATCCTCAAGGGTTTCATTCTTGCGAACAATGGATCTGTGAGGCGTCGGAAATAATGGGTCGCAGCCTACATTGATCGTTCAAAGAGATAAAAAGTGGCATGTGCCCATCTTGTCATCTCCCTCTGAGCTGCTCTTCCTCACCCCTCCAATCCTTCCCCTCCGCCTCCACCGCCAACCACTTCAGACACACCTCCTACTGGAGCAGACTCACCCAGGCTGAGGACCTCCTCCTGGAGCAGACTCCCCCAGGCTGAGGACCTCCTCCTGGAGCAGACTCACCCAGCCCTGAGTGCCTCCTACTGGAGCAGACTCACCCAGCCCTGAGGACCTCCTCCTGGAGCAGACTCCTCCAGGCTGAGGACCTCCTCCTGGAGCAGACTCCTCCAGGCTGAGGACCTCCTACTGGAGCAGACTCACCCAGGCTGAGGACCTCCTCCTGGAGCAGACTCACCCAGCCCTGAGGACCTCCTCCTGGAGCAGACTCACCCAGCCCTGAGGACCTCCTCCTGGAGCAGACTCACCCAGCCCTGAGTGCCTCCTACTGGAGCAGACTCCCCCAGGCTGAGGACCTCCTCCTGGAGCAGACTCCCCCAGGCTGAGGACCTCCTCCTGGAGCAGACTCCCCAGCCTGAGGACCTCCTCCTGGAGCAGACTCACCCAGCCTGAGGACCTCCTCCTGGAGCAGACTCACCCAGGCTGAGGACCTCCTCCTGGAGCAGACTCCCCCAGCCCTGAGGACCTCCTCCTGGAGCAGACTCACCCAGCCTGAGAGACCGAGTTCAGCCTGAAAACGCTGGGCGGTTTTAAATCCTTTTGCAATTGTTTCCTGGAACGCCGCCTATTCCATATCTTTATTTCTCTGCACTCCAAACACATAACTCCATGTCAACGTTCATGTTGCCGCGCCCCGAACACACATGTGGCGACCTTCCCGCTGCGCACGGCCCGCGGTGGCGTGACGGTAGCGTGTCGTTACGGCAGGATGTTAGTCCTTAATAATGCATACTGATTTGACTGCTAAATAAAAATATTCAATGTCTCCCAGAAGTACAGGAGCCATATCTGGAGCAAGCGCTTCAGATGAATAATGGATTTCTACCCTCAAGAATAACAAGTTGTCACACGAGTCTTTCCCTGTGACTTGGAGACTACTTCACTTTTCCGCCTTCACCGAGACGCTGCCGTTTGCACGATGTGTGCTTCGTCTCTGCGGCTCACGCGTTCGTTACCGTCGTTCCAGACGTTCCCGGGACCTTCTCTTCATCTGTCCCTCCCTTTGGTGGTGAACGCAGAAAGAAAACACGTTCCTTGAGCCCGTTCCCTTTCTTTCAGATGTTCGCTGAGAAGCTTTCTCTATGTTCCAATGTGAAGGTCAAAGGTTAAAGGGACCCAATTGACCACCAGGCTGGAGGTCGATAAGGTTGACAAGACATTTGAAATCGACCAATTTGAGGCATCACAGGGGTGAGTCTCCTGCCAGATGGGGGTCCAACACAGAGGGGTGGGGGGATGACTGGAGGGTCCATCTGTCAATCACACATCCTGAAGGATGGTCCCACGTGTGATGTCACAAAGGAGGATTCAGAATAGTATTTTAGACAACAGGAAAACAATTGCGACTTCTCCTGGTTAAATAAAAGGTTGATGAACCGGTTCTGAGGAGGTTCTCAGAGAGATTAACCGGTTCTGAGGCGGTTCTCAGAGAGATGAACCGGTTCTGAAGAGGTTCTCAGAGAGATGAACCGGTTCTGAGGAGCTCAGAGAGATGAACCGGTTCTGAGGAGCTCAGAGAGATGAACCGGGTTCTGAGGAGCTCAGAGAGATGAACCGGGTTCTGAGGAGCTCAGTGAGCCTGCTAGCTGGCGTGTTCATGAGCTGCTACACTTGTCTGTGTTTTTGTAAATCCATGAAATGAACCCATTTCCACATCATACATCATGGGCCAAATGATTCACCAAAGGGTTCCAGAGGAGCGTCGAGCTAATGCCATTAACAGCCTGGTTGTTTTATATTCCGGTCTATTCCGGGCCTCGTCCTCTGCATCTGACCGCTGCCCGCCTGTTCTTTGTGTTCTGCTGTTCCCAGTCCACTTTCATCACACACTATTGAACTCTGTTGTTCCCAGTCTGCTGTTCCCAGTCCACTTTCATCACAGACTATTGAACTCAAGGCCGTTCCCCTAACGAGTGCTTTCTCGTTGTTTTCCATCGACCTGCTCCAGGATTAATACCCCTTTAATAAGTAGATCTCTTGTTAGGAGATTAAATATTCATTCTGCATTGACGGCACTACAGGACTCGTTTGGATTCATTTGTGTTTCGGTTTGTGTTTATGCCGTTCTATTTTGCCAGAGAGCTACTTTACACAAACATACTTTTCCTCAACCTGTGCAAATTATCATAAATTAAAACACAGCTTTTAAGTAGCAATAATACTATTCTAACATAAATCCGGTCAGGGGACTTCGGGACTCTTTTGAAAGGCTATCTTCCCATCTTCTTGTCGGCCATGCTGTCGACATGGGAGGGGCTGTGTGCCCCACATCCAGCCGTCGTCTCTGATGATAACTGGAGTGCGTTCTGGACAGCTAGGAGCCTAGCTCCCCAGCCAATAGGGCCCCGGGGGGCTCCGAGCAGGCTGGCCAATGGGAGAGCTCCAATTAGCGCTGGCTGTCATTATAGCGCTGTGTCTGGCTGAGTGGTGGAGCAGGCAGTACTCTGCCACAGGTCAACCAACACCACCCAGCCAACACCAGCCTGTGCTCTCTCTCTCTCTCTCTCTCTCTCTCTCTCTCTCTCTCTCTCTCTCTCTCTCTCTCTCTCTCTCTCTCTCTCTCTCTCTCTCTCGTCCTTGAAGATGTGTGGCTTTGTTAGCTTTTCTCTGTTTGTTTGAGGATATCGATCACAGTCTACAGAGTCCTTGGCGGCCGTCACTGACGGCTCTGTTGAATACTCCTCTGGGACGCTGAACCTCCTCTGTTGTTTCCGTTTGTTGTTGTGGGGGCCGTTCGGCTCCTCCCTGCCGCTCTGGGGTACTGTCTGCACATGGAGCTGACCTCTGAGCACCAGAGGAACGTCTCACAGCAGCGCCGCCCGCCGGAGGCCCTCCTCCGCTCAGCTGGGTTTGAACAACCTTCTGTCCAGCATTAACTCGTTGATCGCATCCCTCGAGAGTCGCTCGGTAGACGATGCAAATCAGCGTGAGCCTCGTCTTGTTGTTTAAGAAGGGACCTAGTGTGGATGTTTCCTAACCCACCCCTTCTCTTTCTCTCTTTGGTGCCGTCAGAGAGCGTGACAGAGGTGAGGACCAACATCTACGTCACCAGTTTCGGACCGGTGTCCGACACAGACATGGTGAGCTCTCTTCCTCTTTCCACCTCTCTCTCTCTCTCTCTCTCTCTCTCTCTCTCTCTCTCACACATCTCTCTCCCTCCCACCTCTCTCTCCCCCTCTCTCTCACATCTCTCTCCCCCTCTCTCTCACATCTCTCTCCCTCCCACCTCTCTCTCCCCCTCTCTCTCACATCTCTCTCCCTCCCACCTCTCTCTCCCCCTCTCTCTCACATCTCTCTCCCTCCCACCTCTCTCTCCCCCTCTCTCTCACATCTCTCTCCCCCTCTCTCTCACATCTCTCTCCCTCCCACCTCTCTCTCCCCCCGTCTGTTTTCCTATCGATCAACTCATTCTGTGCAGACACATTTTCTGTCCACTGAATTTCCTAGCTTGGATTAATAAAACACTATCTTATGTTGGAGAGGAATATTGGAAAATACAACCCAAAAGAATGTCACTTCCCTCTGCTCCCTCTATGATAAGGCTGTGTTCACATGTGACAGACAAGATGGATACTCTGAACTGAACCAATCAGGGAAGAGATTCCCTGATAGGGTACCGTGGAGTTCTCGCTAGAGCACAATTTGAATTTTCTCAGCAAGTCACTCTGGGAACGAGCAATATGCTCACTCCCCGATTTCCCTGGCCCAGAACATTAACCAAACACATCGGTGTATCTGATAGTATACGTCACCCCTTGTATTCTTCTGATTGGTCGTAGTGTTATCCAATTGCGTGCAGTGATATTTGAAAATGCATGCTTGTTGTCGCCCCTCTAGTTGGGCCATTTTCATTACTCGTTGCCAGACCCTACAGCTTTCTAGATGTGGGTCTGGATTTCCAGGCATCAAATTACTCTCACAATTACAGCTCTTAAATCGTACCTGCAGCACATTTAACCTTCCTCAAATCATTCTCTCGACCTGCTCAACTTTTGAATGCCTTGCCATTTTAAACCTCCGACCGGGTGGGGTAGGAGACGGCTCCGTCCCACTGGGGTGACGGAGCTGTGGGTGGAGGGACACTCAGACGCTGCTCAGCACTTCCGCCCACGCCGAGGGAGCAGCTCGGAGTCCACGAGGAAACACGAGGCGCTTCGGTTCTGATCAACAGGATATCAATCAGGATCCTCAGCGCATGGACTCAGCATCGCTGTTCACTTTATTGATTATGGAGGAGCTGCTCTGGTCATTACTGCGTCTGCTTCTCGTCGGTTTAGTCTTTCCAGCAGAGCGCCACAAGGAGAGCGGAGGACATTGTAGTGCTGTGTAGTAGGAGATCCGATCCGTCGTCCCAGGTAAATGTTCCCACAGAAAGATACGAATTACCTGCATGACTAAACAAGGTAATGATCTTTATCCATCCCAATCCTAGCATCGCACTTAGTGCCTATAGGCTGCCCTGAAAGCGCAGTAAAACCAGTCAAACCATTTCACCAGTAGAGACATGCTGAGTCATCCAGCATGTCTGACCCCGAGCAGAGGTATGACTGCTTTACGCGTTCGGGCAAGCGAGCATTTTGAAGAATATTTCGGAGGAACGGCTCGCTTGTGAACAACATTTCTTTCCCCATTCATTATCCACCATGGCCGAGACAACCCCCACTACGAGGCTTTACTCGTTGTGGGAGAACCGACGGCGTAGGAGAGCCCAACGCCGTCGGTTAAGGTTCGTGATATGGATCCTAAACGATGTACTTAATAAGCACAACCACAACGTATACATCCTCCAATACAGTTTGAATAAGAGATCGAAAGGATAAATATTACAGATAGAAACGGGCTTTGTTGCTGAAACACCCCCCTGCTCATTGTTGCCACGTAGTTGCATCAGGTTAAGAGTAAATATGAGGTCGTGATCAATCGTCCTGTTTGCAGACCGCCCCCCCCCCCCCAGGGAGTCCGAGTCTGGCCGGTGTGCCAGAGCCGCCACCGCCACGGTTCCCCACGAGTACCTCGAGGAAAAGATCCACCGCTCTTCCTCCCACAGAGTCCAGCTGTGTGTGTGTGTGTGTGTGTGTGTGTGTGTGTGTGTGTGTGCGTGTGTGTGTGTTTTTGGAGTTGGTTTGTTTCCATGGTTACAGTGTACGACAGTTGTGGCAGACTTTACAATCACCGGAATTGGTAGGAGTATGTTTTTCACAAATGTCAAATAAAAGATTATGGAGAGAGAGAGAGAACGGGGGGGGAAAGAGAGAACGGTGGGGGAGAGAGTGAGAACGGGGGGGGGAGAGAGAGAACGGGGGGGGAGAGAGAGAGAACGGGGGGGGAAAGAGAGAACGGTGGGGGGGAGAGTGAGAACGGGGGGGGAGAGAGAGAAAACGGTGGGGGAGAGAGAGTGAGAACGGGGGGGGAGAGAGAGAACGGGGGGGGAGAGAGAGAACGGGGGGGGAGAGTGAGAACGGGGGGGGAGAGAGTGAGAACGGGGGGGGAGAGAGAGAACGGGGGGGGAGAGAGAGTGAGAACGGGGGGGGGGGAAGAGAGAACGGTGGGGGAGAGAGAGTGAGAACGGGGGGGGAGAGAGAGAACGGGGGGGGGGAAGAGAGAACGGTGGGGGAGAGAGTGAGAACGGGGGGGGAGAGAGAGAGAACGGGGGGGGGGGAAGAGAGAACGGTGGGGGAGAGAGTAAGAACGGGGGGGGAGAGAGAGTGAGAACGGGGGGGGAGAGAGAGAACGGTGGGGGAGAGAGAGTGAGAATGGGGGGGGAGAGAGTGAGAACGGGGGGGGAGAGAGAGTGAGAACGGGGGGGGAGAGAGAGAACGGTGGGGGAGAGAGAGTGAGAATGGGGGGGAGAGAGAGTGAGAACGGGGGGGGAGAGAGAGAAAACGGTGGGGGAGAGAGAGTGAGAAGGGGGGGAGAGAGAGAGTGAGAAGAGGGGGAGAGGGAGAGTGAGAAGAGGGGGAGAGAGAGAGTGAGAAGGGGGGGAGAGAGAGAGTGAGAAGAGGGGGAGAGAGAGAGTGAGAAGGGGGGAGAGAGAGAGCAAGCGAGAGAAAGAGAGAGATGGATGGATGGATATGAGCGACTATGTCCCAACAACAAGAGTGATCAAACCAAGTTGAAGCCCAGACCAGCCTTAGGACCACAGAACCCCAACGACTGCAGTCTGTCCCCCAGTCTGTCCCCCAGTCCGTCCCCCAGTCTGTCCCCAGTCTGTCCCCAGTCCGTCCCCCAGTCTGTCCCCAGTCCGTCCCCAGTCCGTCCCCCAGTCTGTCCCCAGTTCGTCCCCCAGTCCGTCCCCCAGTCTGTCCCCAGTCTGTCCCCAGTTCGTCCCCCAGTCCGTCCCCCAGTCTGTCCCCAGTCCGTCCCCCAGTCCGTCCCCCAGTCTGTCCCCAGTCCGTCCCCCAGTCTGTCCCCAGTCTGTCCCCAGTTCGTCCCCCAGTCCGTCCCCCAGTCTGTCCCCAGTTCGTCCCCCAGTCCGTCCCCCAGTCCGTCCCCCAGTCTGTCCCCAGTCCGTCCCCCAGTCTGTCCCCAGTCCGTCCCCCAGTCCGTCCGCAGCAGAGCGGCGGCGTTTTGCATCCATTACATCGTCTCCCTGCGGGACGCCAACCTGGGTCCGTTCCACGAGAACAAAGTCGGCCAATGGAGGGGGAGGAATTAAAACCATTCTCCTGCAGCCGCCCCGGCCAACTCCAGCCCCCCCCAGCCCCCTCCGTCCCCCCCAGCCCGTCCCCGTCCCCCTCCGTCCCCCCCAGCACCCCCCCGTCCCCCTCACCCCGGGGTTAGCTGCTCCCCGGTGTTAGCTGTGTCCCGGGGTTAGCTGCTCCCCGGGGTTAGCTGCTCCCCGGGGTTAGCTGTTCCCGGGGTTAGCTGCTCCCCGGGGTTAGCTGTGTCCCGGGGTTAGCTGCTCCCCGGGGTTAGCTGTGTCCCGGGGTTAGCTGCTCCCCGGGGTTAGCTGTGTCCCGGGGTTAGCTGCTCCCCGGGGTTAGCTGCTCCCCGGGGTTAGCTGTTCCCGGGGTTAGCTGCTCCCCGGGGTTAGCTGTGTCCCAGGGTTAGCTGCTCCCCGGGGTTAGCTGCTCCCCGGGGTTAGCTGTGTCCCGGGGTTAGCTGCTCCCCGGGGTTAGCTGCTCCCCGGGGTTAGCTGTCCCCGGGGTTAGCTGTGTCCCGGGGTTAGCTGTGTCCCGGGGTTAGCTGTGTCCCGGGGTTAGCTGCTCCCCGGGGTTAGCTGCTCCCCGGGGTTAGCTGTGTCCCGGGGTTAGCTGCGTCCCGGGGTTAGCTGCTCCCCGGGGTTAGCTGTTCCCGGGGTTAGCTGCTCCCCCGGGGTTAGCTGCTCCCCGGGGTTACTGATCTGTGTTGTCCAGAGCTCCGCCCGTGAACTATGACCTGCCCACTCAGCTGCTCCTGTTGATTTGAGTTCCTTTATTTTGTGTTCCTGGAATGTTCCGGGTCTCTGGAGCGTATCCACTCCCGGGCGGCGCAGCGTCTCCGCACCTCGGAGCAGGAGGAGATAATGGGAACAACGCAGAGCCTCGCCTGCCTCTGAAGGCAGGAGAGGCTCGCCGGGTACACAGAAGGAACAAACAGACGACTACCTCGTCAACAAACTAGAGCAAATAAAGCATTCATCGTCTCGGGCTGATTGGCGGAATACATTTACATTTACAGAAGCCATTATCAGAATGTTTAGT
>NC_082388.1:27573571-27578571 GCF_031168955.1 Gadus macrocephalus
ATGTAAACATTTCCCATCATCGTAAAACGACCGTGATACTAAAACTATTTCATTAAAATACCTAAAAGACAAAAAACAAAGACGTCTGCATTATCATTCATTATCATTATAACAGGACAATCAATATTTGGCTCCGAAAACATTTCCCCTCACATTAGCTATTCCTCAAACGTTTTTTAAAGTTCAACGTTGAGCTGAGAACAGTTCCTTCGGCATGTCCCACATCCCATCCCATCAGAACGTGTTCCAGCCCGTTGGGTTCCCCTCCCAGCAGAGAACTGGTCCTCGGTACTCTATCTCCCTCTGACTCCTCCCACCGCACTAAGAAACAACCTCCTTTATGCTCACTGACCTCCTCCGCTCGTTAGAGACTAGGTTGGGCAAGAATATTTAAAATCGCATTTGGATTGTATGCTTGACGTTTGGATTAAAATGTAATTAATTACCAGACATAAAACTCATTGGAGAGAGATATAGGGAGAGAGAGAGAGAGAGAGAGAGAGAGAGAGAGAGAGAGAGAGAGAGAGAGAGAGAGAGAGAGAGAGAGAGAGAGAGAGAGAGAGACAGACAGAGAGACAGAGAGAGAGTGACAGAGAGAGAGAGAGACAGAGAGAGAGAGAGAGAGAGAGAGAGAGAGAGAGAGAGAGAGAGAGAGAGAGAGAGAGAGAGAGAGAGTGAAAGAGAGAGACAGAGAGAGAGGGAGGAGAGACAGAGAGAGAGGGAGAGAGACAGAGAGAGAGAGACAGGAGAAGGAGACGAGCAGACGACAGAGAGAGACAGAGAGAGAGACAGAGAGAGGAGCGGGGGAGGGAGAGAGGAGGAGGAGCCAGGGGACAGGAATTGTTCAGAGAGAGAGGGGGGGAGAGGGGCGGGGCCTCAGACCTGTAGCTGGTGTGGGTGGAGCCTGGCCGCTGCACCTGGACGATGATGAAGACGTGCTGGAAGTGGGAGCGGATGGAGCGCGGGGTGAAGGGAACGGCGCCCGGCTCCTGGAACACGATGGTCACGATGTCGTTACCGATGTGCCTCTTCCTCAGCAGCTGGGGGGGGGGGGGGGGGTGGGGGAGAGGGGGGGGGAGGGTGAGTTGAAGGGGTCTGGCAGGATGCTCCCTCCCAACAAGAGGCAGGTGGCCAGCGAGCACCTCTGATTGGCTCTACAGACAGCTTCCTCCTTCTCTTCCTCACCGCCACACTGAGCCTTTTAGCCGGACCAGAGAACCCCTCACCGGAGAACCCAGCCTGGAGAACCCCTCAGCCTGGAGAACCCAGCCTGGAGAACCCCTCAGCCTGGAGAACCCCTCAGCCTGGAGAACCCAGCCTGGAGAACCAGCCTGGGGAACCCAGACCACACAGTGTTACCTGCTGCGTGTTGTTGGAGGTGTAGGGCAGCATGGTCGACACGTGGAACATGATCTCATAGTCCTGGTAGCGTGTGTAGAGAGAGTGGGTCCCGGTGGAGTCAGCTGCACGCACGCACCACACACACACACACACCACACAACACACACACACACACACACACACACACACACACACACACACATACACACACACACACACACACACACACACACACCACACACACACACACACACACACACACACACACACATACACACACACACACCACACACACACACACACACACACACAAACACACACACACAAAGTGAGAGAAAGAAGTGTTAGGAAAAATCCTCACATCCAACATAATCAAGAGTGACTTCAAATGAAAGGACATTTATATCTATAATATATAGTTCTATGTCCTCATGTTCCTCAGGTGGGACCAGAGCCTCTACTCAGAGGCCGGTCTGAGGTCTGTCCTGGTCTGGTCCCTGGTCTGGTATCTGGTTTCTGGTCCTTGGTCTGGTCCCTGGTCTGGTCCATGGTCTGGTCCCTGGTCTGGTCCCTGGTCTGGTCTCTGGTCTGGTCTCTGGTCTGAGGCCTGATCTGGTCTATGGTCTGGTCTCTGGTCTGGTCTCTGGTCTGGTCTCTGCGTCTGGTCCTGGTCTGGTCTCTGGGCCTGGTCTCTGGTCTGAGCCCTGATCTGGTCTATGGTCTGGTCTCTGGTCTGGTCTCTGGTCTCTGGTCTGGTCTCTGGTCGGTCTGGTCGTCTGGTGTGGTCCCTGGTCTGGTCCCTGGTTTGATCTCTGGTCTGAGGTCTGGTCTCTTGTCTCTGGTCTCTGATCTGGTCTCTGGTCTGGTCTTTGGTCTGGTCTCTGGTCTGGTCTCTGGTCTGAGCCCTGATCTGGTCTATGGTCTGGTCTCTGGTCTGGTCTCTGGTCTGGTCTCTGGTCTGGTCTGGTCTCTGGTGTGGTCCCTGGTCTGGTCCCTGGTTTGGTCTCTGGTCTGAGGTCTGGTCTCTTGTCTCTGGTCTCTGATCTGGTCTCTGGTCTGGTCTTGGTCTGGTCTCTGGTCTGGTCTCTGGTCTGAGCCCTGATCTGGTCTATGGTCTGGTCTCTGGTCTGGTCTCTGGTCTGGTCTGGTCTCTGGTGTGGTCCCTGGTCTGGTCCCTGGTTTGGTCTCTGGTCTGAGGTCTGGTCTCTGGTCTCTGGTCTCTGATCTGGTCTCTGGTCTGGTCTCTGGTCTGGTCTCTGGTCTGGTATCTGGTCTGCGGTCTAGTCTCTGATATCTGATCTCTGGTCTGTGGTCTAGTCTCTGATATCTGGTCTCTGGTCTGAGGTCTGGTCTCAGGTCTCTGGTCTGGTCTCTGGTCTCAGGTCTCTGGTCTGGTCTCTGGTCCCTGTTCTCTGGTCTGGTCCCTGGTCTGAGGTCTGGTCTCTGGTCCATGGTCTGGTCTCTGGTCTGTGGTGTAGTCTCTGATATCTGGTCTCTGGTCTGAGGTCTGGTCTGAGGCTCTGGTCCCTGGTCTGGTCCATGGTCTCTGGTCTCAGGTCTCTGGTCTCTGGTCTCAGGTCTCTGGTCTGGTCTCTGGTCCCTGTTCTCTGGTCTGGTCCCTGGTCTGAGGTCTGGTCTCTGGTCCATGGTCTGGTCTCTGGTCTGTGGTGTAGTCTCTGATATCTGGTCTCTGGTCTGAGGTCTGGTCTGAGGCTCTGGTCCCTGGTCTGGTCCATGGTCTCTGGTCTCAGGTCTCTGGTCTGGTCTCTGGTCCCTGTTCTCTGGTCTGGTCCCTGGTCTGAGGTCTGGTCTCTGGTCCATGGTCTGGTCTCTGGTCTGTGGTGTAGTCTCTGATATCTGGTCTCTGGTCTGAGGTCTGGTCTGAGGCTCTGGTCCCTGGTCTGGTCCATGGTCTCTGGTCTCAGGTCCCTGGTCTCCGCTCTGACTCACTCTTGTTGTCCAGCTGGGCGCGGTACTTGTCCCAGCCCTTGAGCCGGACGCGGTCCCCCAGGAGGTCCAGGAACTCCTCGAAGGCCGGGCCGGAGCCCTCGTTGTTGTACATGTCCTCCTCCGAGCTCTGGCCCGCCCGGCAGTACATCACGCCCACCTTCCTCTGGAAGTTCAGCTGGAGGGGGCAGAGGGCAGGTTAGGAGGGGGGCTAGGGGTCTCGCTAAGACCAGGACAGGGGGAGAGGGACCTGGAGGAGGAGGGGCCGCGGGGAGGGGGGAGGAGAGGGGGAGAGAGGGTGACGGCGGGAGGAGGTCTGATGGGTCAATCGGCGCTTTGGGGCACAAATCCATCAATGTAAAGTGCAGCTTTAAACGATCAATACTCTGATAGAGACGTGTTCTGAAGAGCTGGAGCGCTGGAGCGCTCCAGCTCTGCTACGCTGCTGGCCCCCTGCTGGCCCCGTGCTGGCCCCCTGCTGGCCCCCTGCTGGCCCCGTGCTGGCCCCCTGCTGGCCCCCTGCTGGCCCCCTGCTGGCCCCGTGCTGGCCCCCTGCTGGCCCAGGGCTGGCCCAGCACACACAGGTCTAACCCAATATTTGTCAGGGTGACCCCTGGTCTAGAGGTCAGGGTGACCCCTGGTCTAGAGGTCAGGGGTCAGGGTCTAAGCCCCCCTGTGTGTGTTCTCACTGCCTACAGGCTCCACAATGTCTGCTGCCTTGTTAGACCCAGTAACCCTGAACCCGCCCTCCAGGGGGGGCAGTAACCCTGAACCCGCCCTCCAGGGGGGGCAGTAACCCTGAACCCTCCCTCCAGGGGGGGCAGTAACCCTGAACCCGCCCTCCAGGGGGGGCAGTAACCCTGAACCCTCCCTCCAGGGGGGGCAGTAACCCTGAACCCGCCCTCCAGGGGGGGCAGTAACCCTGAACCCGCCCTCCAGGGGGGGCAGTAACCCTGAACCCGCCCTTCAGGGGGGGCAGTAACCCTGAACCCGCCCTTCAGACTCCTTCAGCATTCTAAGATTATCTTTATCTTCTCTCCTGACCGGAGGAGAGGACGTTACCATCAGCCTGACTCACACAAACACACCACAGGTACACCCACATGCACGCACGCACGCACGCACGCACACTCACACACACATACACATGCAGCATGCACAACACACACACACACTTTTTCTCGTCTGTAAATCGGATACCATTTGGTCTAAAAACAAAAATAACCTTGAACGATTATTCGGTCATCTGGCAATATGTCTCCTGGATCATTCTTTTTTAATTAGATTCAAAACACACTTCCATCAAAAGACCGTAAAATGTGAAACCCGACATATGCTCTGTGTCCTTGACGAAGTCATTTGATTCTACCAATGACCTCCAGCCAGGAGACGCCTTAAACCTCCTCTACAACAAGGCAGGAGGAGTATTATAGTATAGATAGATATAAGTATCATATATAATAATAATGTCGGCTGAATAAACCCTGAGGAGGGCAGAAGGGACCTAGATGAGGGAGATGAACTGCCCCTTGGCATTGTTACGTCACAATGCTGCACATTTTGTTTACATAGATACATATTCATTGTGTTTCTTGTGACACATTCAGTCTTTTTATTAAATCTATCTTCTTAGTTTTCCTTTATTTATCTTTTATCTATCATTTATCATAACATTAATAACATGATATTAATAATCATTTGTTTTGATTCCT
>NC_082388.1:27586071-27595451 GCF_031168955.1 Gadus macrocephalus
GCAGGTCTGAGGCCTACGATGAGGAGGCCTGAATCTGGACAAGGAGAGTCCTCACTAGTAGAGTTCTCACTACTACTCAGTAGTAGAGCTTTACCAGTAGCGCCTCACTAGTAGCGCCTCACTAGTAGGCAGTAGAACAAGGGGAGCTGACATCTCAGAAGTCATGAGTGGATTCAGTTCTGTTCAGACTTTCCGCAGTCTGCATTGGCAGGACTTGGCCTCGTGACTAAAGGAAAGAGCTTTGTTCTCATTTGTCATTGTGACTTTATTCAAAATGTTATCAATTCCTCCCTTTCATGGCTGATATAATCTGTGAATATGTTTCTTGGTAAATCTGCATCTTTTGAAGTTGTAGTCATTTGAAAACAGTAGCCGAGTTATTGTTGTACTGAGAGCCTTGATCGGAGTGCAGGGCAGGATCTGTGACTTCACCTAGGTCCTCATCTGGTTTGATGAACACGTCTGTCCTTTCTAAACCTTGCAACAGAGGCCTGCCAAGGTCTCGTTGCACTTTTTTGCACGCGTTCTTTTGAAGGCTGCGTCCTGTGCGACAGGAAGCGAGGGTTGACATTTAACCCACAGAGGACATGACGTCTCCTCACCTAGCCACCAGGCCTGCCCGAAAGAGACACAGTGAGACAAAGACACAGAGACACAGAGACAGAGACAGAGACACAGAGAGACACAGAGAGACACAGAGAGACAGAGAGACAGAGACAGAGACACAGAGAGACACAGAGAGACAGAGAGACAGAGACACAGAGACAGAGACACAGAGAGACAGAGACAGAGACACAGAGAGACAGAGAGACAGAGACACAGAGAGACACAGAGAGACACAGAGACAGAGACACAGAGACAGAGACACAGAGAGACAGAGACACAGAGAGACACAGAGAGACAGAGAGACAGAGACACAGAGAGACAGAGACACAGAGAGACACAGAGAGACAGAGACACAGAGAGACACAGAGACAGAGACACAGAGAGACACAGAGAGACAGAGAGACAGAGACACAGAGACAGAGACACAGAGAGACAGAGACAGAGACACAGAGAGACACAGAGAGACAGAGAGACAGAGACACAGAGAGACACAGAGAGACAGAGAGACAGAGACACAGAGACAGAGACACAGAGAGACACAGAGAGACAGAGAGACAGAGACACAGAGAGACAGAGACACAGAGAGACAGAGACACAGAGACAGAGACACAGAGAGACACAGAGAGACAGAGAGACAGAGACACAGAGACAGAGACACAGAGAGACACAGAGAGACAGAGAGACAGAGACACAGAGAGACAGAGACACAGAGAGACACAGAGAGACAGAGAGACAGAGACACAGACAGACACAGAGAGACAGAGAGACAGAGACACAGAGACAGAGACACAGAGAGACAGAGACACAGAGAGACAGAGACACAGAGAGACACAGAGAGACAGAGAGACAGAGACACAGAGACAGAGACACAGAGAGACACAGAGAGACAGAGAGACAGAGACACAGAGAGACAGAGACACAGAGAGACACAGAGAGACAGAGAGACAGAGACACAGAGAGACAGAGACACAGAGAGACACAGAGAGACAGAGACACAGAGAGACACAGAGACAGAGACACAGAGAGACAGAGAGACACAGAGACACAGAGACAGAGACAGAGAGACAGAGAGAGAGAGAGAGAGAGAGAGAGAGAGAGAGAGAGAGAGAGAGAGAGAGAGAGAGACAGAGACACAGAGAGACAGAGACACAGAGACAGAGAGACCCAGAGAGACAGAGAGACAGAGACACAGAGACAGAGAGACCCAGAGAGACAGAGAGACAGAGACACCGAGACAGAGAGACAGAGACACAGAGACAGAGAGACCCAGAGAGACAGAGACACAGAGACAGAGACAGAGACAGAGAGACAGAGACAGAGAGACAGAGACAGAGACAGAGACACAGAGACAGAGAGACAGAGAGACACAGAGAGACAGAGACAGAGAGACAGAGACACAGAGACAGAGAGAGACACAGAGAGACAGAGAGACAGAGACAGAGAGACAGAGAGACAGAGACAGAGACAGAGAGACAGAGACACAGAGACAGAGAGAGACACAGAGAGACAGAGAGACAGAGACAGAGAGACAGAGAGACAGAGACAGAGACAGAGACAGAGACAGAGAGACAGAGAGAGACACAGAGAGACAGAGAGACAGAGACAGAGACACAGAGACAGAGACACAGAGAGACAGAGACACAGAGAGACAGAGACAGAGACACAGAGACACAGAGAGACAGAGACAGAGAGACAGAGACAGAGAGACAGAGACAAAGAGGCACCGCCACACCGCCAAACAGCCAAGGCCTTCAGAAAAGAACAACCGCCACTTCATCATCATCACGTTCTCATTCACCCCTTCAGAGATTCAGTCAAAGTGAGTCACGTTGCCTAAGTAGCTAACCGTCTTAGCCACCATGGGCCACTATGACTCCTGGCTACCATGGAGGCTCGTCTCCTTAATGGGTCCCAGTTTAACCAGCAGTCCCCAGTGGACTGACCACCGGCGTTCCCAACGGGCCCAGCCTCCTGGGTGTGCTCTGACACAGCGTTTCTACCTGGCAGCAGATCTAAAGTCCACGCATCCTATTGGTTCAGTGAGCTGATCATTACCTGCTAAGTCAAGTTCTCGTTGGGTTAGAGATCGTCAATTCATGCTCTGCTGCCGCATGAGGGTCACATAGAGAGCGGTAAACCCAGCGAGGGTGAACACCAAGGTCGGATCAGAGGAGATGTTCACCCTCGGGGCCCCTGCCACCAGGCGCCATTCTTCATCGTTGCTTAAAAGCCGTTCTCCACATTCTGGGTGATGAGGTCTGAATCACCTTCTAACAGAGATCGATCTGGGAGCCCGGAGCCCGGTGCGTCTCACTCTGCATCGATCCTCAGAACCTTACGCTGCGATCCGGTTGCACTGACCGCCGCCCGCTGGATAAGTGTCACTTAACTAAATTGGTTCCAAAGCTTTAAAAGAAAGTAAGTGTGTGTTATTGTGATGGCCTCGCTTCAGGGAAGCAGTTCATTCTGATGCCGCAGACCGGACTTCAGTCCCAAAGCCCTCCCCCCTTCAGCCTCCCCCTTCAGCCTCTAGCCTCCCCTCCCCGCCTCCCCCTCCAGCCTCTAGCCTCCCCTCCCCACCTCCCCCTTCAGCCTCTAGCCTCCCAGCCTCCCCCTTCAGCCTCCTCTCCCCGCCTCCCCCTCTAGCCTCCCCCTACAGCCTCCCCTCCCCGCCTCCCCCTCCAGCCTCCCCTCTAGCCTCCCCCTTCAGCCTCCCCCTCTAGCCTCCCCCTCCAGCCTCCCCTCCACGCCTCCCCCTTCAGCCTCTAGCCTCCCCTCCCAGCCTCCCCCTCTAGCCTCCCCCTTCAGCCTCCCCTTCCAGCCTCCCCTTCCAGCCTCTAGTCTCCGGCCTCCCCCTTCAGCCTCCCCCTCCAGCCTCTAGCCTCCCCCTCCAGCCTCCCCTCCACGCCTCCCCCTCCAGCCTCCCCCTCTAGCCTCCCCCTTCAGCCTCTAGCCTCCCCTCCCAGCCTCCCCCTCTAGCCTCCCCTTCCAGCCTCTAGTCTCCGGCCTCCCCCTTCAGCCTCCCCCTCCAGCCTCCCCCTCCAGCCTCCCCCTCCAGCCTCCCCTCTCAGCCTCCAGTCTCCCCCCTCTCCCCTCCCCCTCCCAGAGCTTTGTACACTCTGTCCTCTAAAGTGTGAACCACACCGGCTGCCTCATTAATTATTCAAGGCGCCGGGGGTTCGCCAGTCGTTCATAATCCCCGGGCTGGCTGCTCTCTGCTTTGGTTCCTTACTCCTGGAATGAGGAATGCCGTCGTGTTCCCAAACGGACCAGGTCACACGCGGCCCCGCACACTCCTCGCTAGCCAAGAGCTAACCGAACCCTCTAGCGGACCCTATGGCCACCGCTAGCATGTTTAGCCAAATGACTAGCGGCTAGCTCCACTGCCTGGTGGATCAAACGGTAGCTCAGATGCTATAGCTAGCTCCACTAAATGCTTTAGCTGGCTAGTCTCCCTGTTCAGCCAAATGGTTACTAGGGGGAACACAGGAACCTGGTAACAGAGACACATTCCCGCTGCTAACTATTGAACCATCTATTGATCAGTAGCTGAGATGCTACGACTAGCAACTCTCCCTGTTCAGCCAAACGGTAGCTAAGATGCTTTGGCCAGCGTTCTACCTGGTGAGCTCAACCATGGTTCAGATGCTATGGCTAGTTGCAATCGCTCCATTGAGCCAACCAATTCATATGCTATGGCTAGCTTTGATTTCACCTGAGCCAAACGGTAGCTAAATGCTATGACTACTAGCAATGCCTTTCTGGGAAACTAAGTCGCTATGGCGAGCCACCTTTGGTGTTGAGCCCAGAGGTAGCTGAGAAGCTACAGCTTGCTGCTCTTTTGAGGCCAACCGTGACCTGCTGCAGCTTCTCCATCTGTGCAGCGATAAGGAACGCGTTCCTGCTGCGGTCGAGGTGTGCAGGTCAGGTTGAGGTCGGGTTCAACTGACGTCTGGGAACTATTTGTACACACTGGTTTGTATTAGGCTGTGTGTATGTGTGTGTGTGTGTGTGTGTGTGCGTGCGTGCGTGTGTGTGTGTGGTGTGTGTGTGTGCATGCTAAGATTTTAGACTACTGAAGCCCCAGACCATCAGACTCCGCCCCTTCTCCCACCCCCTCTGAAACAGGAAGTGATCGGTGCGGTGTGAACCTGCAGATGTTCTCTGTTGATCTGAGGTGGAGGGGGGAGGGAGAGGGGGGGGGGGGCATGTAGAAGGTTCCTCTTTAGATCCGGGGGGGGGGGGGGGGAGCATGCAGAAGGTTCCTCTTTAGATCCGGGCCTGAGAGGAAATGCTGGCCACTGAGGTCTGCTCGTCTGAACCAGACTTCCTCTTCTCGCTGCTGGAGGGAACAGAGACGCCCGCCTCTCGTTCTGCTGAACCACAGGTCGCAGAAACACAATGCGCCATTTTTGTCCCACCGGGGAGACATAACTCCTGGAGACACCGATTAATTATGAATTAATCACAAAATGGCTCGCTGAAGGGTTACACTTGCTACTAAAAGGTTCCCAGTGCAATCACACAATCAACCTTTCTGTTGGCACGTGTGTGTGTATGTGTGTGTGTATGTGTGGGTGGGTGTGAGCATTTGTAAACACTGTATATGCCCATACAGAGTGTGTATGTATGTGTGTATACTGCATGTGTGCGTGTGGGAGGAGGTTAGGTGACTAAATGGTTGCAGAATGAGAATGTTTTTTTGGTCTGTGTGTGTGTACGTATGTGTGTGTTTGTGTGTGTGTGTGTGTGTTTCTTTGTGTGTGTGTTTGTGTGTTTGTGTATGTTTCTTTGTGTGTCTCCTGGCTGCGGCGTGAAAGACAGCGAGTCAGGGCGCACGCCACCACAGGAAGCAGCAGCTGTCGCTGCGCTCCTCTCCCTGGGGGCTCAGGACCCCCCCAGGAGAGAGACTCTTCACACAATAATTGAACTATCGTACACATCCTCCATAATGTAAATACTGTGTATTTAGAGTGTATCTTTAATTTATGTTTAGACGAGATACTGTAATTTTTGTATTTTTTATAATATCGCACATTTGACTTTAAAATACTTTTATAACCTAACATTTGATATGCATAGGTATTTTGATTTAACGGTTTTTATTTATTTTTATTACGCTGTTTATTTTATTGTTCACCTGCTTTGGCAATGCAAATGTATATTTCTCATGCCAATAAAGAGAGAGAGAGAGAGAGAGAGAGAGAGAGAGAGAGAGAGAGAGAGAGAGAGAGAGAGAGAGAGAGAGAGAGAGAGAGAGAGAGAGAGAGAGAAGAGAGAGAGAGAGAGAGAGAGAGAGAGAGAGGAGCAGAGCCTCCATCACTGCCTCTATTGTGTTGGAATGAGGACTCGCCCCTCAACTCGCTCAAACGCTCTTTATGAAGCATGGGAGAGAGAGATGGAGATGGAGAGAGAAAGGATAACTCTGTATTACATCGTACTGTCTATACACTCTGTCCTACTGAAGAGAGAGAGAGAGAGACACAGTTTGTCCTACTGTAGAGAGAGAGAGAGAGAGAGAGAGAGAGAGAGAGAGAGAGAGAGAGAGAGAGAGAGAGAGAGAGAGAGAGACTGTCCTACTGTAACTGCGGCTGGTATCGTCTCTTCTGTAATGCTGCTTCCACTATTACACTTTTAGAGATTTAATTGTGCTTTTTTATTGTAGCTCTGTTTGCTTTTTAAACTTCTCTGGCAACATCAGTGTGTACTGCTGTGCCAATAAAGCACTTTTAAATTGAAATCAAAGACAGAGGGAGAGAGAGAGAGAGAGAGAGAGACAGCGATGGAGAGATAGAGACACACAGAGAGAGAGGCAATTAGCAAGGGGTGAGAGGGGGAGGAGAGAGAGGTGGAGAGAGACATAGAAGGAGCAGAGGGATTGAGACAGGGACAGAGACACAGAGAGAGAGAGAGACAGAGACAGAGACAGAGAGAGAGGTTTCAGCTGCCTCAGCCCCATTCGTAACTGAAAGAGGAAGAGGAGCTGACCTCTGCTCTTCCTCCTCACACACATTGTCCTCGTGATGCCCATGAAACACTATCAGTCTCCCACACTACTGCAGACACACACACACACACACACACACACACACACACACACACACACACACACACACACACACACACACACACACACACACACACACACAGACACAGACACAGACACACACACACACACACACACACACACAGACACACACACACACACACACACACACAAACACACACACACACACACACACACACACACACAGGTACACACACACACACACACACACACACACACACACACACACACACACACACACAGGTACACCCACGCGCAGAAGCCCGTTTTGAAACCAAACCAAATCCGATTTTTTCTCAGACGAAGAAGAATATGCCGTCCGCCGTTTCGATGCTTTAATGAAGACCGATCCCTCTCTCCCTCCCTCCTCCCTCTCTCCCTCCCTCCTCCCTCTCTCCCTCCCCCTCCCTCTCTCCCTCCCTCTCTCCCTCTCTCTCCCCGCCCTCTTTTTTTCTCTCTCTCTCTCTCCCCCCTCCTCTCTCTCTCCCTCCCTCCCTACCTCCCACCCCCCCCCTCTCTCTCTCTCTCTCTCCCCCCCTCCCCCCTCCCCCCTCTCTCTCTCTGCGAGAGGCGTATTAGACTACCTCTGTAAGTGGCCTCCAGGCCTCTAAATTACCGCGGTGTAATAATGATACGCAGAACATATTTGGTCAAATTAATATGGCTAATCGCAAGACGTTCCTCTCCTGCGTGCCCCCATTGTTGTTCAGTTATTACGAGCTAACTAAGGAACCGATTCAGAGGGACAGGGGATTACACAGACGCGCAGTGAGGAAAGCATTAGCTTAGCGTTAGCCTCTGTCTCCCTCTATCCTCTCTTAATCACTTGCTGTGCTGACCTACATAGACACTAGTAGCACACAACAACAACATGTAGCATTAAGCTAGTAGCTGGGGTCGAGTTGAGCTGGCCTTTCCCTGTGTGACTGTGTGAATGTGCTCGGTGCTCAGGGTCTGAATGAGAACATGAACGACCACCGGATGATGATAACATTCATATAGAATGGAAGGTTAGATGCGTGTTTGTTTGTGCTTTTGTTCGTGCAGTTACTAAAATAGCAGCAGTCTACATTTCCAGTATGAACTTTTCCCTTCCAATTCATTATTACGTCTGTTCATTCTGTCATTCATGACACCCATTGCACTCCTACACATCCCTGAAGGAGGGGTCCCCCACTGGCCTGTGCAGCTCTTTGAGCTCTGTACAAATCAAACTCATTTGAATTGAATGTAGAAGGGCCACTGGGTCGGCCTGCCAGTGACCCTCCAAACACCGTCCACCCTCTAGCACTGAACAAAGAGCTAGGGGACCAGGATGGTACTGAGAGGGGAACAACTGCCCTCTACTGCCCTACTGCCCTCTACTGCCCTACTGCCCTCTACTGCCCTACTGCCCTACTGCCCTCCTCTGTCCTACTGCCCTCTACTGCCCTCTACTGCCCTACTGCCCTCTACTGCCCTACTGCCCTCTACTGCCCTACTGCCCTCTACTGCCCTACTGCCCTACTGCCCTCCTCTGTCCTACTGCCTCTACTGCCCTACTGCCCTCTACTGCCCTACTGCCCTCCTCTGCCCTACTACCCTCCTCTGCCCTACTGCCCTCCTCTGTCCTACTGCCCTACTGCCCTCTACTGCCCTACTGCCCTCTACTGCCTTACTGCCCTCTACTGCCCTACTGCCCTTTACTTCCCTACTGCCCTCCTCTGCCCTACTGCCCTCTACTGCCCTCCACTGCCCTCCTCTGCCCCCTACTCGCCCTCCTGCCCTCTACTGCCCTGCTCTAGTACTGCTATAGTGAAGCTCTATAGAGTAGCATTACACTATAGCGCTGTATTGTAGCTCTATAGAGCAGCATTACACTCTAGCGCTGTATTGTAGCTCTATAGAGCAGCATTACACTATAGCTCTGTATTGTAGCTCTATAGAGCAGCATTACACTATAGCTCTGTATTGTAGCTCTATAGAGCAGAATTACACTATAGCTCTGTATTGTAGCTCTATAGAGCAGCTTTACACTATAGCTCTGGATTGTAGCTCAATAGAGCAGCATTACACTATAGCTCTGTATTGTAGCTCTATAGAGCAGCATTACACTATAGTGCTGTATTGTAGCTCTATATAGCAGCATTACACTATAGCGCTGTATTGTAGCTCTATAGAGCAGCATTACACTATAGCTCTGTATTGTAGCTCTATAGAGCAGCATTACACTATAGCGCTGTGTTGTAGCTCTATAGAGCAGCATTACACTATAGCTCTGTATTGTAGCTCTATAGAGAAGCATTACACTATAGCTCTGTATTGTAGCTCTATAGAGCAGCATTACACTATAGCGCTGTATTGTAGCTCTATAGAGCAGCATTACACTATAGCTCTGTATTGTAGCTCTATAGAGCAGCTTTACACTATAGCTCTGGATTGTAGCTCTATAGAGCAGCATTACACTATAGCGCTGTATTGTAGCTCTATAGAGCAGCATTACACTCTAGCTCTGTATTGTAGCTCTATATAGCAGCATTACACTATAGCTCTGTATTGTAGCTCTATAGAGCAGCATTACACTATAGCGCTGTATTGTAGCTCTATATAGCAGCATTACACTATAGCGCTGTATTGTAGCTCTATAGAGCAGCATTACATTATAGCTCTGTATTGTAGCTCTATAGAGCAGCATTACACTCTAGCGCTGTATTGTAGCTCTATAGAG